>NC_086446.1:198720347-198845347 GCF_028390025.1 Pseudophryne corroboree
AGGACAAATGTTGAATGAGCCAGTATTTACCAAGTGCCTTTCTATGGCACAATGCCAACCAGAGAGATGCACAAATCTAATAAGTGAGGATGATAAAGTGCCGACCATGCGACCAAAGAAAATCCTGTCATAACCTTGTCCTTAAGAAACCAAGGAAACTCCAATTCTGACTTCAAATTTCACCATGCAACCACCAGAAGACCAACCAGCAAAGCAAACTAGCGGAGAAACTCTCAAGCACAAATACCCCAGCTTGACTTCAAGTAGAAGGACGAAATGACAAGAAAATTATGAAAAGATTAGAAAGCCTCTTCGCCAATACAATCAGTGGCCTTAGAAGCTTAAAACAAATTTAAATAAGATATATCCTTCCTAAAGGTCTCTGACCAACCACTAAATTAATAAGCAACACAAGGAATTGCAAGCAAAACATTCCATTAGGGCAAGCAAGACTAGACACATCATTGGGTTTACCTTTGGTTATCAGGCACTAGCAATATCATACCCCAATATAAAAAAACATGTGCAAATATGCAGATTTCCACTAGCAGAAGAACACCAACCCCAGAAAAAGATCACATTAACTGCACTTTTTACTTAAGTGAGATGGACTACAGTGGCCCTGGAGCATAATCAGAGCCTCTGTCAAGCCTACCTGTGTAGAGTGGCCATAAGTTTAGAAATCTAAAAAAAAATATCTAAAAGTAAACTTAATATAGAGTAGAGATGTGCGGCGGACACTTTTTGTGTTTTGTGTTTGGTTCTGGTTCCATGCTCGTGTTTTGGATCTGGATTGGTTTTGCCAAAACCACCCTTTCTTTTTTTGGTTTTGGATCTGGATGATTTTTGAAAAAAACATAAAAACAGCTGAAATCACATAATTTGGGGGTTATTTTGATCCTAAGGTATTATTAACCTCAATAACATTCATTTACACTCATTTCCAGTCTATGCTGAAAACCTCACACCTCACAATATTGTTTTTAGGCCAATAGGTTGCACTGAGGTGGGTGGATAACTAAGCTAAGTGACACAAGTGTGCGGCACAAACACCTGGCCCATCTAGGAGTGGCACTGCAGTGTCAGACAGAAAGGCATATTTAAAAAATAGGTCCCCCAAACAGCACATCATGCAAAGAAGAAAAAGAGGTGCAATGAGGTAGCTTTATGACTAAGCTAAGCAAGTGTGCGGCACAAACAACATGGGACATGCTGGAATTTGCCCAGATGTAATACACGCACAATATTGGTGGCACAGGAGAGTGTACCCCTAAACCACACACACACGGCAAAGCCTGTAAAATAATAAACTTTTGATTTGGAGCTATTATAATAATATGCAGCACAGGCGAGGGTACCCCTACACCACACAGGGCAAACCCTGTAAAAAGTATTTGGATAATCATATACAGTAAGTAATGTATATAACCATTTTATATGGAGTAAATAATATACAGCACAGGACACCACCACTAGACTTACGGCAGCACAAGACACCACCACTGGACTGATGCAGCACAAGTCAGCACCACTGGACTGGACTTATACAGCAGTAGCCCTGGACTTATACGGCAGTACCCCTGGAGTTGTACGGCAGTGTCAGACAGGATGGCTCTTTGAAAAACTAGTCCCCAAACAGCACATGATGCAAAGAAGAAAAAGAGATGCAAGATGTAATTGTCCTTGGGTCCTCCCACCCACCCTTATGTTGTATAAACAGGACATGCACAAATTGCTGGTAAAGGTCTTCTTGGAGGAATTTATAATTCATTTTGATGAACATCATGTTCTCCACAATTTGTGGAAGTAACCTCCTACACCAATTGCTGACAAGGTGAGCGGCTGAACTAAACACTCTTTCAGAGTACACACTGGAGGGGGGGGGCAACTTAGGTAAAATAAAGCCAGTTTGTGCAAGGGCATCCAAATTGCCTTTATTTCCTGCCAGTGTACATGCGGACTGCCTAACATGCCTACTTGGATGCTGTCACTCATATAATCCTCCACCATTCTTTCAATGGTGACAGAATCATATGCAGTGACAGTAGACATGTCGGTAATCGTTGGCAGGTCCATCAGTCCGGACCAGATGTTGCTGACTCACTCACTCCTGACTGCCCTGCATAACTGCCAGCAGGTGGGCTAGGAAATCTTTCCTCGCAGCCCCAGTAGCAGGAGAAAATGAAGGAGGAGCTGTTGATGGGTCACGTTCCACTTAAGTTGACAATTTTCTTACCAGCAGATCTTTGAACCTCTGCAGACTTGTGTATGCCAGAAAGAGAGATACAACATAGGCTTTAAACCTAGGATCGAGCATGGTGGCCAAAATGTAGTGCTCTGATTTCAACAGATTGACCAACCTTGAATCCTGGCAAAGCAAATAAAGGGCTCCATCCACAAGTCCCACATACTTTGCGGAATCGGTCCATATTAGCTCCTCCTTCAATTGCTCCAGTTGCTTCTGCAAAAGCCTGATGAGGGGAATGACCTGACTCAAGCTAGCAGTGTCTGAACTGACTACATGTGTGGCAAGTTCGAAGGGTTGGAGAACCTTGCACAAGATGGAAATCATTCTCCACTGCGCTTGAGTCAGGTGTGTTCCCTCTCTTTTGCCTATCGTAGGTGGATGTATAGGCTTGAATGGCCTTTTGATGCTCCTCCATCCTCTGAAGCATATGGAGTGTTGAATTTCACCTAGTTACCACCTCTTGCTTCAGCTGATGGCAGGGCAGGTTCAGGAGCATTTGCTGGTGCTCCAGTCTTTGGCACGCAGTGGCTTAATGTCGAAAGTGGCCCACAATTATTTGGGCCACTGACAGCATCTCCTGCATTCCCCTGTCATTTTTCAAAAAAATCTGCACCACCAAATTAATTGTATGTGCAAAACATGGGACATGCTGTAATTTGCCCTGGTGTAATGCACCTACAATGTTGGTGACATTGTCCGATATCACAAATCCCCAGGAGAGTCTAAGTGGGGTAAGCCATTGTGCGATGATGTCCCTCAGTTTCCGTTAGAGGTTGTCAGCGGTGTGCCTCTTACGGAAAGCGGTGATACATAGCGTAGCCTGCCTAGGAACGAGTTGGCATTTGCGAGTTGCTCCTACTGGTGCCGCTGCTGTTGGGTAATGCATTTACCCAGTGGGCTGTCACAGTCATATAGTCCTTAATCTGCCCTGTTCCACTTGTCCACATGTCCGTGGTTAAGTGGACAGTGGGTACAACTACATTATGTAGGACACTGAGGACACTTTTTCTGACGTCTCTGTACATTCTCGGTATCGCCTGCCTAGTGAAGTGGAACCTAGATGGGATTTGTTATCGGGGGCACACTACCTTTATCAGTTCTCTAAGTCCCACTGAACTAATGGTGGATACCTGATGCACATCTAACACCAACATAGCTGTCAAGGCCTCAGTTATCAGCTTTGCAACAGGATGACTGCTGTTATATTTCATCTTCCTCGCAAAGGACTGTTGGACAGTCAATTGCTTAGTTGAAGTGGTACAAGTGGTCTTCCAACTTCCCCTCTGGGATGAATATTGACTACCAGCAGCAACAACAGCAGCGGCTGCAACAGTAGCAGTAGGCAAACCACTCAAGGATCCTCCGGAGGAATCCCTGTTAGGAGAAGACTCCTCAGTCTTGCCAGTGACTTGGCCTGCAGGACTACTGACGTTCCCAACTGAGGAGGAAGTTGATGTTCGACAGAGTTGGTGGTGTGGCTTGCATGAGCTTGGGTACAAGCGGAAGAAGGGATTTAGGTGTCAGTGGACTGCTTACACTCTTATCCGAAGTTTCTGAACTTGACAATGACTTCTGATGAATGCGCTGTAGGTGACGTATAAGGGAGGATGTTCCTAGGTGGTTAAGGTCCTTACCCCTACTTATTATGGATTGACAGATGCAACAAATGGCTTGACACCTGTTGTCCAGATTTTTGGAGAAATAATTCCACACCAAAGAAGTGGTTTTTTTGGTATTTTGCTCAGGCATCACAATGGGCTTCTTTATCCCACGGACAACAACTGTTTCACCGGTGCCTCATTTAAACAAACCATATCACCATTAGAATCCTCATTGTCAACTTCCTCCTCAGCGCCAGCAACACCCATATTCTCATCCTGGTGTACTTCAACAGTAACATCTGCAATTTGAATATCAGAAACTGGACTGTGGGTTCTACTTCCAGCACTTGCAGAGGGCGTGCAAATGGTGGAAGGAGCCACCTCTTCCTGTCCAGTGTTGGGAAGGTCAGGCATCGCAACCGCCTACACACTTGGACTCTCCTTGGGGATTTGTGATACCATCTTAGAACGCACAGTTCTTAGCTGTGCTTTTGCCAGCTTAACTCTTTTAATTTTTGTAGCGGGAGGATGAAGGCCTCCAACATCATGGAAGCTGAACTACTAGTCATGAACATAGGCCAGAGCCTTAGCCGTTCCTTGCAACTCTGTGTCATAAATGGCATATTGGCAAGTTTACGTTTCTCCTCAGACCATTTACATTTTTTTTTTTTTTTGGGGGGGTCATTTTACTGAACCTTGGCTTTTTGGCTTTTACATGCCTTCTACTATCAAATTGGGCATCGGCCTTGGCAGATGACGCTGATGGCATTTCATTGTCTATATTATGCCTAGTGGCAGCATCTTCAGCACTAGGAGGAAGTGGTTTTTGGGCTTTACCTATTTATCCTCCAAATCTTTTTACTCCATTATTGTTCTGGAGTTATATAACACAATATGCAGCACAGGACAGCGTATCCCTACACCACACAGGGCAAACCCTGAAAAAATTATTTGGATTAAATATTAATAACCCCTTTAAATTGAGTAAATAATATACAGCACAGGACAGTACCACTGGACTTATACAACAGTACCACTGGACTGGACTTATACGGAAGTATCACTGGACTTATACGGCATTACCACTGGACTTATATGGCAGTACACTGGAGTGGAAATATGCGGCAGTACCACTGGACATATACGGCAGTATCACTGGAATTATATGGCAGTACTACAGGACATATACGGCAGTATCACTGGACATATACGGCACTATCACTGGACTGGATTTATACAGTAGTACTACTGTATTTATACGGCAGTACCACTGGACATATACAGCAGTATCACTGGAATTATATGGCAGTACCACTGGACATATATACGGCAGTACCACTGGACATATACAGCACTATCACTGGACATATACGGCAGGATTTCTGGACTTGATTTATATGCCAGTATCACTGGATTTATATGGCAGTGCTACTGGACATATACGGCAGTATTACTGGTATTGTATGGCAGTACCACTGGACTTATACGGCATTATTACTGGACATATACGGCAGTATCACTGGACTTTTATGGCACTATCACTGGACTGGATTTATATGCCAGTACCATTGGATTTATACAGCAGTACCACTGGACATTTATTACAGTATCACTGAAATTATCTGGCAGTACCTCTGGACATATACGGTAGTATCACTGGACATATACGTCAGTATCACTGGATTGGATTTTTATGCCAGTACCACTGGATTTATACAGCAGTACCACTGGATTTATACAGCAGTACCACTGGATTTATACAGTAGTACCACTGGACATATATGGCAGTATCACTGAAATTATATAACAATACCACTGGACATATACAGCAGTATCACTGGACATATACGGCAGTATCACTGGACTGGATTTTTATGCCAGTACCACTGGATTTATACAGCATTACCACTGGATTTATATGGCAGTACCACTGGACATATATGACATTATCACTGGATATATACAGCAGTACTACTGTACTTATACAGCAGCACAGGGACACCACCACTGGACTGATGCAGGACAACACAGCACCGCTGCAATGGACTGTACTTAAACAGCAGCACTAGACATATGGCAGCAGAGGACACTACCACCGTGACTGGACTGATGCAGCACAAGACACCACCACTGGACTGATGCAGCACAACACAGTACCGCTGCAATGTACTTATACCGCAGCACTGGACATTTGGCAGCAGAGGACACCACCACTGTGACTGACTGATGCAGCACAAGACACCACCACTGAACTGATGCAGCACAACACAGCACCACTGGACTGGACTTATACCGCAGCACTGGACATTTGGCAGCAGAGGACACCACCACTGTGACTGGACTGATGCAGCACAAGACACTTCCACTGTTCTGATGCAGGACAACACAGCACCACTGCACCGGATTTATACAGCTACACTGGACATATGGCAGCAGAGGACACAACCACTGTGACTGGGCTGATGCAGCACAAGACACTTCCACTGTTCTGATGCAGGACAACACAGCACCACTGCACCAGATTTATACAGCTACACTGGACATATGGCAGCAGAGGACACCACCACTGTGACTGGACTGATGCAGCACAAGACACTTCCACTGTTCTGATGCAGGACAACACAGCACCACTGCACCGGATTTATACAGCTACACTGGACATATGGCAGCTGAGGACACCACCACTGTGACTGGACTGATGCAGCATAAGACACTAAACTGGACTGAGCAGCACAAGACAGCACTGGAATCGCCACCCCACTTTCCCTCCCACATAGACACTGAGGACGGAGACACGTACTCTAGCTACACTCTCCAATGCCGGAGTGAAAATGGCGGCGACGCGCGGCTCCTTATATGGAATACAAAACCTGCAAGATTCCGACAGCGGGATGATAATGTTTTTTCCTTGTTCTGGTTTCCGAGTCAGGTGGGAAAACTCGAGCCGGGCTCGGATTTGGGCTCGGGTAGTGAAGTCCGGCCAGGTTCAGTTCCCAGGGAACTGAACCAGCTCATCTCTAATATAGAGTATGTTATGTCATACACTAAACATCTTGTTGTCCAAAGGGGGCTTACATTTGTTCATACCACCAATTTCTCTGGGATTAGTTGGGATATAGAACTTTACAAAATTAGTTATACAGTAGTCATCAAATGAAATACTTTTTTTTATAAGATTAGTAATGATGCCAACAGAAGCTCTGACAGACAATATGCTTTAAGGGTCAAATGTAATTTTGATCCTCATTCCACAAATGCTTCTTTTAATACTTTGATTAAAGACTTTATGAAACCATATTACAATCATTAATTGGGTTTCATAGCATCCAACCACTGGAAGTATTCATAGACCTACACATTCTCTCATATTTGCCAGGAGTGAACCATATGGGGTCATTCAGATCTGATCGCTTGGCTCCTAATTTTACTGTCCTGTCTCCAGATAGCTGCCATCTCCAGGGGGAGTGTATATTCACCGTACAAGTGTGCAATCCTATGTGTACACTGAGCTGCTAAAATCCACTTTGTGCAGTCTCTGTGCAGCCCAGGACTTACTCCTACAGTGCGATCACATCAGGCTGATCGGGGCCGGAGCTGACGTTCGGCACAATACCTGAAAATGCTTGGGAATGTCTGCATTTTTCCAGACACTCCAAGTAAACGGTCAGTTACCACCCACAAATGACATTGTCATTCACCTTGCGAACACCCATGAGATTGGATTTCTTGCACCATCCTGTCGCTAACCAGCGATGCCCTTTTATGTTGTTCAATGTGTGTGCGCATTACGGTGCATGCGTGGCCTGATTGCCTGCTGTGTGAAAACGCACAGCAGCGATCAGATCTGAATGACCCCCGTAGTCTAGTAGGTTACTGTGGTTTTAAAGCTGAGAACATTTTACAACTTAGTTATTAAGATTACTTACATACACCATGTTTGAGTATGACTTCCCCCTGAGTATGACGTCACCTTGAGTTTAAATCCTACATTGATATGTTGTGGACAATAAGTACGTCTTTACTTCTCCAAGCCTCATTACTTATAGTTCATCCCAGGAGAGCATACATTTATACACTCCCAAAATATTTCAATCATTGGATCTCTGAACCAGTGATTAGTGCAGTTCTTGGATAAATTCCTACATATGATACTAACAGGGTGGAATTCCTATTATATATGCCCACATTTTGTTAGGCGCCGGGGTCCGCATGTCCGCGCGGCCCGGCGCCTAGCAACTAGGGACGCCGTGCGCGTTCAGCCGCCGGCTCCCTAGCAACGCTAGACGCCGGGCGCGCTGAGCCGCACGGACCCTAGCAACGGGGACGCCACGGGCGGACCGCGTTCCCCGTTGCAGGGCCTAATTAACAAACACACACACTTGTTCTCTGGCCGTGCAGCAAGGCAGCTGCACGGCATTTATTCCCAATCAGGCTCTAAGCAGCTGATTGGAGGACTCCCTGTCAAATACCTTCCCAGTACTTCTCACAGACGCCGGTAATAGCTTCCTGCATGCTGCCTTGGTTTGCTGAGAGTCTGTTCCAGTCCTGCTGTATCCGGTCATTCCTGTCCTCAGAAGTCCTGTATTCGGGAGTTGTCATCTCATCCCAGGAAGTCGTTTGGTCCCCAGTTGTCCTGACTGATCACCTTTGTATATCGAGTGGTGTTCCGTGAGTTGCGGCTCTGCCGTGTGTTGCTGCTCAGCCGCTTTATCTTTATATATTCTGTTTTTGGAGCATTTGCGGAGGGTTCCGCTTCCACAAGTCCTCTCTGGAACTCGGCGGTGCCGGGTAGGAGAAGTGGACAAGTGGATATTTTGGTTGTCCTTTTCCCTGGCGGTGTTTCCGCACATATTCTAGTTTTAAGTTAGCTTGTAGCCCCTGGCCTGGTTGTTTAGTCAGAGGGCCCCTTGTTATCACCCTGTCTCGGATTTCCCTTTGTCTCTCATTAAGACCTGGGGGGGCATCGGAGTTGGGCAGACATAATCCGCCCTTCAAACGCGGCTGCCATGGGCTCAAGCAACCATAGTCTCGCAGGGGATTTCCGACAGCACGGGTGAGACAACGGAGTTAGGGTGCCAGGGGCTATTTTCCGTTCCCTTCCCTAGCATTTCGTTCCAGTGCTCCGGTTCTCGCAAAAAGATCTCCTCAGACCAGAGTGCTGGAATCATAACACATTTCCAGTTGCACTTGATTTGAATAGTTTATACTGTATCCCTCACTTTGGCTCTATGGAATTTTCTAACCAACTATTGTCATCTATTAAGAAACAAATATTGCCTTTCTGTTTAGCCTTCTCCAAACTGTCTTGTCCTAGGTTTTTTGTGTTAAAAGATGGCTTTTGCTTGCAATGTAGTGGTACCATGATGGGTGCTGCTTTGACACTTACCACCAGCAATATCTACATGAATTTCTTTGAGTCCATATATCTCTTTCCCCATCGCTGCAGCATGTATAGACTATAGTTTAATCACTACATTACTTATGTCTGATTTGTACACATACTGTATCTCTATTGTAAAATACAGTACAAACATCATGAAGTCAGACAACTCTGTCAAACCTTCTAAAGTATGTCATTCAACCAGTGGGAGTTGCACTTTTTGGGTGTTACGGCTTCAGTGGTCACAAGGTCAATACTTCCACAAAAGTTACTGATGTTAGTAGCATTTTGATGGCATATTATAGTTTCCACTCATGGTGTCTTAAACAAGGCCTACCCAATTCACAGTTTGAGAGTGATGAAGATAATATCAGATCCAATCCAGGTAGCCTTTGATATTTAGAAAGTAGGTGAAACATTTATTGTGAGAGGTCTCTGGTCAATGTAGCTGCTGCTGAGGTATCATCACTGTCTTGAGATTCATTGTTGTGTATATTGCCGGGGAAGAAGTTAGAAATTAATAGATGCCCTATTATTGCTCACATTACCACAATTCTTCTTAATTTTGGACCTTGATCAAATACATGTGGCACTTAATTGCTACAGATGGATCACGCCGGGACTCCATGCTTCTGCTTCAATATTGAGTTATCAACATAGACAAAATACTAAATCTGTGCTTGCCTACCCTGTATGTGATTCCCCAAATGGCACATTTATATCCACAAACCCGACCACCATAAAACATGGATGCTACATGTATTTTAAATGCAAAACCAGAAAAATGAGGATTATAGACAATATCTTCTCTCATCCTATTTTGCCATGCTACTTTACCATCAAATATTTCTTAACTTAATGAAATACTTTTGTGTTAATGAAATACTTTTGTGTTGTAAATACTTTTTTGTCCATGTATTGAGCATATGTGGGCAAAATGCTCAGTATGTGAGAGAAGGGCATTTCATTGCTCTGCAATCAACAAAGCTGTCTCAGCAAGCATTAGAGATCAATCCGTGGGGTGATTCAGAGCTGATCGCACGCAGGCAGTTTTTTTGCTGCGCTGCGATCATGTAGTTGCCGCCTACGGGGGAGGGGATAGTTGTTGTGCAGGGGTGCAACCACTTGTGAAGAGAGGTACACAAACAGAAGTTTGTGCAGTCTCTGCACAGCTCAGGATTTGCTCAGCCACTGCGATGATCCGGCAAGGAGCTGATGTCAGGAATCCTCTCTCCAAACGGCTGGGTATGCCTGCGTTTTTACGGACACTCCCTAGAAACGGTCAGTTGACACCCTCAAACGGCCTCTTCCTGTCAATCTTCTTGTGATCGCCGGTGCGATCACTTTCTTTGATATATCCATCGCTGTCTGGCGATCCCCATCGTCGGCGGCCAATGCGCCTACGCATTGCGGAGCATACGCATGCGTAGTTCAGACCCGATCGCACCATTGCAAAAAAGCTAGCGTGCGATCATGTCTGAATGGACCCCAATGTACATTGCAATGTGTGCTCATCAGTGTGGCCCCCAGCAACTCTTTCGTAATTAGCTGTCATAAGTAATCCATATTTCAATATGTGTAGTGACTTCTATAGCAACTTATTTATTGAGTACCACCCTTTAACAGATCAAAAATCATAAATTTGAATCAATTTTGTCTGTGAAATATCAAAATGTTCTCTTTTATACAATTTGGGCTTGTAACACTTTGTTTCAAATCATGTTATTAATCTAAAAATGTCAGTAACTTACAATTCAATAAGGGCTCTTTTGATGACACACATCCATACACGTTAACATCAGTAGCTTAAATCCCTAATGACATTTTTTGCATAACATCAGCTGGAGCAGTGTACTTTGTATCTTAGTAACACACAATCCTTTTAAAGACACTTTTAGGTGTTATATGATGTGAGTAAACAGATATAATATATAGTATGCCAATAATGATCAAAACAAAAACATCAAACTGCACCTCAAAAATCAAAGTTTCAAGAAATTTATTAAAAGGACTTTCTACTTTTGCTTGTACCAAATGTATTGGCATGGCACTTTGACAGGGGTCATGCAGGGTCTCTTGGTAAATATAACACTGACAATGTTTCTAAAAGGTTAACGAACGATTACTGCATGTCTGTACTTGGTTGGCTTGAAGGACACCATTTAAATTATTTATCACTCTATCCTGGCCCCTGGCCCTCCCCCCCCCATGAACCTCATGAATTGGTCTAGGTGACTGGCCTGTTATCCTTAGATGATGCACAATGGGAAGATATTTCAGTGCATATAAAATAGCTTAAACAGCTATCAGTGTTGCAATCAGCTACAAAATGTATTTGCGTTGGTTCTATTGGGGTCATTCTGACCCGATCGCATGCTGCAGTTGTTCGCAGTGGTGTAATCGGCTAAGAATTGCGCATGTTATGGCGCCGCAGTGCGCCGGTGCATGCCAGATGGCCGACGGCAGTCGTTGCCTAGCTATCGCCTCTGCCTGATTGACAGGCAGAGGCAGTCGCTGGGCGGGAGGGGGCTGGATGACGGCGTTAAGCCAAGATTTAGGGGTCGCGGTCTGGGCCAATGCAGGTGTGGCCGGACCGTTTGGGGGGGCGGGCCTTAAAGAGGTTCTGCCGGCCAGCCATAGGAGCTGCTCTGGCTGGGAGGTACTCCTGAAATCTAAAAGCATCGCCGCTGTGCGATGCTTTTGCACTTCTGCGGGGGGAAGGGGGGCGGCGCTGACATATGGGGTGGACTAGCCCTGTGTTGAACATATCCCCGCATGTCTGGGTGCCTGATCGTAGCTGTGCTAAATTTAGCACAGCTATGATCAACTCGGAATGACCCCCTTAGTGCCATTCAAGCTTCATGCTATATTTCCAGCTATGTCCAACTCCTTCTGGTGGCTTTGTGGAGAAGAGGGCTTGTTCTCCCATACGTGGTGGTCATACCCTGTTCTCCATACTTTTTTGTGCCATGTTCATTCTTTGATTAGCAAAGCTCTTGGCTTGATGGTTTTTACTGGGTCCTGTGTTAGCTTTGTGAATCCTTGTGTACATTGCCAGATAGAATTTAGAACTGAATAGATGCCCTATTATTACTCACATTGATCAAAAATATTTGTCTCCAATATCAGCAAGATACAGGACAAACTAATAACGCACATCTGTGACACTACCAAATCCTTAATAGCAAAACATTAAACAGACAAACACCCCCCTCTGCTTTCAACCCTCTTGACTAGGATCAACTACATTGCATCTATGAACTGTCCTGCAGAACAATACAGTTGCCAAGTTCCATAGTGTATGGTGCCCCTGGTTTCCTTCACAATATTTGTCTCTCTCACTTTCTCTACCCCCAGACTTTGCTGATATCCCTGTTCTCTCTTACTTCTCTATTTTCCTTCTGTGTTTACTGTTATGTTCTAAAATAAAACCTGATTGTAGTCCGTTGTCCTTTTTTATTACTTTTTTATTTTTTTTATTTATGTACTTACAGTTTTTCTAAAGCAATGTGTTTAAGTCTATGCAGGGGCATGGCCAGAACTTTGTGGGCCCCATAGCAACATTTTGAAGGGCCCCCCATCCCAATGCTGTTAGAGAGACACCTCTCTGGAGCAGTTGTTCATTTTATGCCCTATAATAGTGCCCCAGTTCATTTTCTGAACCATAGTAGAGCTTTATTTAAAGTTATACCCAATAGTAGTTCCCTAGTTTCTTTCAGGAATCGCTGTAGTGCTTAAGTTTACCCTATGTTGCTCTATTTCAGAGCTGCTGCACAGTATCCCCAATTCACATTATGATATATAGTGCACCCCGTTCATATTGTGCCTCATTACAGTGCCTCGGTTTATATTATATAACATTAAAATGCCCTCCAGTTCATTTTATGCCACACTACAATGAGCAGGTCAAGTGGCATACCTAAATATATTGCAGGCCCCAAGGAAAAAGTTTGAAAGGACCCCTACGTACCACCCAATGTCAAAAATGTCTATAACACATGTAACTGTGACAGGGAAGGTGGGCCCCTCTCAGCTTTGGGCCCCATAACAGCTGCACTGCCTGCACCTATGGTAGCTACGCCCTTGAGTCTACAATAAGTATGTTAACTACAGAGATTTCATTCTGCCAGCAGAGTGCCAAAAGAGCATGTGACAGTCTTTCCAGTCTAGCCAGTTGACTCCGATTGGGTGTTGAATAATAGGAAAATGTTTTCTTTTGTGTACATTTATTAAATCGTTACAGGAATCCTTTGTGAATGTTATCAGAATTTTAGATAAGTGATAAAATGGCAGTTGTCACGTATTAACAAAGAAGACGTCAATGTTGTGGGCAAAAATATTTTTTTAATTGGCTGCATACTGGTTCTGCCCACAAAATGGATGCATGCACTGTATGTAGGTGACTATTTTAGTTTATGTATAGTCATACAAGCCTAATGCAATGAGATTGGTTATTTACATTTTACCCTTTTTTCTTGTGGAACCAATAGTTTTATTTCCTGTCACATATTGCGGTAGTACTTGATACACACAGTACATAGGATAAATCACCTGTTTTAATGACGAGAGATTAGTAAACATAAAGAGTATTTGAAAGTGTATTTTTTGTGCCCTTGGGAATTTGACTTACAGTATATCTTAATTAAAACTGTAAAGAATATAGGAAATTCCAAGCTTGACCCTAGTGGGTATAATTTAGATGTTAATGAATGTGAACAAATATGTGCATGTTAATGAATGCTAGACACACAGGAAATTAAATGTCTATTGGTTACTTACAGGTACAAAATAACATCAATAGTTACTAATAGTAGAAAGAAGAGATGTGCGGGGGGCACTTTTCGTATTTTGGTTTTGGATTGGTTCTAATTCCCCGCTCGTTTTTTGATTTTGCCAAAACCACCCTTTCGAGTTTTGGTTTTGGATCTTGATGATTTTTGAAAAAAAACAACATAAAAACAGCTAAAAATCACAGAATTTGGGGGTAATTTTGATCCTACAGCACTATTAACCTCAATAACATTCATTTCCACTCAATTCCAGTCTATTATGAACACCTCACACCTCACAATATTGTTTTTAGGCCAAAAGGTTGCACCGAGGTGGCTGTATGACTAAGCTAAGCAACACAAGTGTGCAGCACAAACACCTGGCCCATCTAGGAGTGGCACTGCAGTGGCAGACAGGATAGCAGATAAAAAAAATAAGCCCCAAACAGCACATGATGCAAAGAAGAAAAAGAAGTACACTGAGGTAGCTGTAGGACTAAGCTGAGCGACACAACCACATGGCCCATCTAGTGGTGGCATGCAGTGGCTGAATGTCGATAGTGGCCCGCAATTTTTCAGTCCACTGACAGAATTTCCTGCATGCCCCTGTCATTTTTCAAATATTCTGCAATTGATGGACTTATACGGCAGTACCCTTGGACTAATACAGCAGTACTCCTGGACTTATACGGCAGTGTCAGACAGGATGGCACTTTAAAAAACCATGCCCCAAACAGCACATGATGCAAAGATGAAAAAGAGGAGCACCAAGGTTGCTGTATGACTAAGCTAAGTGACATAAGTGTGCGTCAAACACCTGGCCCATCTAGGAGTGGCATTACAGTGTCAGACAGGAGGGCAGATATAAAAAAGGCCCCAAACAGCACATCATGCAGAGATGTTAAAGAGGTGCAATGAAGTAGCTGTATGACTAAGCTAAGCGACACAAACAATTGGCCCATCTAGGAGTGGCACTGCAGTGTCAGACAGGATGGCACTTAAAAAAAATAGTACCCAAACAGCATATCATGCCAAGAAGTAATAGGGGGCAATGAGGTAGCTGTATGACTAAGCTAAGCGGCACAAGTATGCAGCACAAACACCTGGCCCATCTAGGAGTGGCAGTGTCAGACAGGAGCGCAGATATAAAAAAAGGCCTCAAACAGCACATCATGCAGAGATGTTAAAGAGGTGCAATGAGGTAGCTGTATGACTAAGCTAAGCGACACAAACAATTGTCCCATCTAGGAGTGGCACTGCAGTGTCAGACAGGATGGCACCTAAAAAAAATAGTACCCAAACAGCACATCATGCCAAGAAGTAAAAGGGGGCAATGAGGTAGCTGTATGACTAAGCTAAGCAGCACAAGTGTGTGGCACAAACACCTGGCCCATCTAGGAGTGGCACTGCAATGTCAGACAGGATGGCAGTTTTAAAAAAAAATAGGCTCCAAACAGCACATGATGCAAAGAAGAAAAAGAAGTGCACTGAGGTTGCTGTAGGAGTAAGCTAAGTGACACAACCACATGGCCCATCTAGTAGTGGCATGCAGTGGCTGAATGTCGATAGTGGCCCGCAATTTTTCAGTCCACTGACAGAATTTCCTGCATGCCCCTGTCATTTTTTAAAAATTCTGCAATTGATGGATTTATACGGCAGTACCCTTGGGCTAATACATCAGTACCTCTGGACTTATACGGCAGTGTCAGACAGGATGGCACTTTAAAAGATCATGCCCCAAACAGCACATGATGCAAAGATGAAAAAGAGGTGCACCAAGGTTGCTGTATGACTAAGCTAAGCGACATAAGTGTGCATCACAAACACCTGGCCCATCTACGAGTGGAACTGCAGTGTCAGACAGGAGGGTAGATATAAAAAAATGCCCCAAACAGCACATCATGCAAAGATGTAAAAGAGGTGCAATGAGGTAGCTGTATGACTAAGCTAAGCGACACAAACAATTGGCCCATCTAGGAGTGGCATTGCAGTGTCAGACAGGATGGCACTAAAAAAAAATAGTACCCAATACAGCACATCATGCCAAGAAGTAAAAGAGGGCAACGATGTAGCTGTATGACTAAGCTAAGCGACACAAGTGTGCGGCACAAACACGTGGCCCATCTAGGGTTGGCAATGCAGGCCCACTGCACTAATGGCAGGTACCGGACGCACGTCTAGCACCAGCATAGTTGTTATGGCCTCAGTAATCCACTTTGCAACAGGGTATATATATATATACACGGCAGTGTCACTGGAATTATATGGCAGTACCACTGGACATATACGGCAGTATCACTGGAATTATATGGTAGTATCTCTGGAATTATACGGCAGGATCACTGAATTTATATGCCAGTACCACTGGAATTATAGGCAGGATCACTGGAATTATACGGCAGGATCACTGGACTTTTATGGCAGGATCACTGGAATTATACAGCAGGATCACTGGAATTATACGGCAGGATCACTGGAATTATATGGCTGGTTCACTGGAATTATATGGCAAAATCACTGAAATTATACGGCAGTACCGCTAGACATATATGGCAGTATCACTGGACATATACGACAGTATCACTGGACTGGACTTATACGCCAGTACCACTGGAATTATACGGCAGGAGCACTGGATTTATACACCAGTACCACTGGAATTATATGGCAGGATCACTGGAATTATATGGCAAAATCACTGGAATAATATGACAGTACTGCTGGACATATATGGCAGTATCAATGGACATATACGGCAGTAACACTGGACATATACGACAGTATCACTGGACTGGACTTATGCGCCAATACCACTGAAATTATACGGCAGGATCACTGGAATTATATGGCAGTACTGCCGGACATATATGGCAGTATCAATGGACATATACGGAAGTATCACTGGACATATACAGCAGTATCACTGGACTGAATTTATATGCTAGTACAACTGGAATTATACGGCAGGATCACTGGAATTATATGGCAGGATCACTGGAATTATACGACAGTACTGCTGGACATATACGGCAGTATCAATGGACATATACAGCAGTATCAATGGACATATACGGCAGTATCACTGAACATATATGGTAGTACCACTGGACATATACAGCAGCACAGGGACACCACCACTGGACTGATGCAGGACAAGACAGCACCACTGCAATGGACTGGACTTATACAGCAGCACTGGACATATGGCAGCAGAGGATACCACCACTGTGACTGGACTGATGCAGCACAATACACCACTGAACTGATGCAGCACAACACAGCATCACTGGACTGAACTTATACAGCAGCACTGGACATATGGCAGCAGAGGAAACAACCACTGTGACTGGACTGATGCAGCACAAGACACTAACACTGAACTGATGCAGGACACTGAGGACAGAGACACGTCCTCTCTCTACACTCTCCAATGCCGGGGTGAAAATGGCGGGGATGAACGAATCCTAATCACGCGAGAATCCGACAGCGGGATGATTACTTTTTGCCTCATTCTGATTTATGAGTCAGGCGGGAAAACCCGAGCCTGACTCGGATCCAGGCTCGGGTAGTGAAGTTCGGGGGGGTTCGGTTCTCTGAGAACCGAACCTGCTCATCTCTAGTAGAAAGTTGTGCTATCCATTTGGGAAACCGATAAGTACAGAAGATTCTGTGATATTATGTTTTTTATGCTGTTAATTAATATAATGTACTTCTTTACTCCATATTCTGTTATATACTGTAGCTTTTACCAAATGTAATTTTTCTTCTTTGTTTACTATTGCACTGAAATACAATAGTTTAATATGTTTTAAATTAAATGTTTTAATAAGAAGGCCATTGATGTTTATTCTTTAAAGTAGTCTTTTTTTGTCATGGCTTATGAAGGCAATAAAAACCAATGTTGTATTGTACCCACAAAAAATTTCCTAGGACAGCTGAAAATTTCTTGGCCACCCTTCTCAATAATTCAGTTTGATGGCACATTATCTCTTCACTGATAATACATTGTCAAGTCAAATTATTATGACCACAAGTTAATAGCCAGATAACCACTGTGTGACTCTCAGACAGCAGCTAGACGTTCATTGAACTGTCATTTTAGATACACTTCTGGTAGCCCCAGGTTCATTTTGATGGTGAGATGCTACACTGTAGCATGCCTGTCGGCCCTCATGCACTGTTGTAGCCGAAGTACACCTCTCACATTAATGGCATGTAGTTCTCTGCAGTTTCCACATTGGTTATTCACAATGGTGCTACTTGCTTACAATTCACCACAGCAGCATGCAAACTGTTTACAAACTGCACTGTTTCAGAAATACTGCTACCCTTGGCCCAAAATCTGATAATCATCCCTTTTGCAACTTGGATGAATTGCCCCTTTTGCACATGACAGCAATGACTGATATGTGTGGAGATGGCCTATCACACACATTATATACCCACCAAGTCAGCGCATAACACGTGATATACTTCATGGGGTACACACAGCCGGCATCAAATATAAGAGGTGGTCATAATTATGTGACTCAACCATGTTCTATGTAGCTTTGCTACACAGATAATGACAAGGGATAACCTGGATATTGTCACAATTACTGAGTCATGGTGCAATGAGAATCATGACTGGGACATAGCTATACCAGGATACAATTTATTTAGGAAGGAAAAAATGGGAAGAATAGGAGGAGGGGTAGCAATGTATGTGAAAAAAGCATAAATGCTACTTTAATACAAAATGTTGAGGACAAAACTGAGGCCCTTTGGGTCACCACGGAAACTGGGGAGAAGGACATTGGGGGTAATTCCAAGTTGATCGCAGCAGGATTTTTTTTAGCAGTTGGGCAAAACCATGTGCACTGCAGGGAAGGCAGATATAGCATGTGCAGAGAGAGTTAGGTTTGGGTGTGGTGTGTTCAATCTGCAATCTAATTTGCAGTGTAAAAATAAAGCTGCCAGTATTTACCCTGCACAGAAATAAAATAAACCACCCAAATCTAACTCTCTCTGCACATGTTATATCTGCCTCCCCTGCAGTGCATATGGTTTTGCCCAACTGCTAAAAAAATTCTGCTACGATCAACTTGGAATTACCCCCATTATTCGCATTGGGGTGATCTATAGACCACCAGGCCAGGGGCAGGATTTGGACAGGAACCTATTGTTGGACATCTCTAAAATGGCTTTAAAGGGAGAAGTTATAATCATGGGAGACTTTAATTTACCTGATGTAAATTGGGAGGTGTCCTTTGCAAGTTCAGCTACAAGTGGCAAATTTCTAAATTCCTTACAGGGAGCATCTCTCAAGCAATTGGTGAGGGAGCCCACCCGCAAAGACTCAATATTAGATTTGATTCTTACAAATGGTGACAGGATATCAGACATATATGTGGGTAAGCACCTGGGATCCAGTGATCATCAAGCAGTATGGTTTAGTATAAAGACAGGATCCAACTCCTGTCACACAAAAACAAAGGTGTTGGATTTTAGAAATGCTGACTTTGCAAAAATGGGGAGATGTTTAAGTGATTCATTGGCGGACTGGAGGAACTTGGAAGGGGTGCAGGAGAGATGGGGAAAACTGAAAAGTGCAATAGTAAGGGCAACAGACCTTTGTATCAAAAGGGTTAGGAAAAGCACCAGGAAAAGGAAGCCAATGTGGTTCACAAAAGAAGTATCAACTAGTGTGAAAGCAAAAAAGATGGCTTTTAGGAAATACAAACAGACTCAAAATAATAAGGACAATGAGGGGTATCTTGACAGATGTAAGGATGCTAAGAAAGTGATCAGACGTGCAAAGGCAGAAGCTGAGGAGACAATGGTCCAGTCGGTAGATAAAGGGGGCAAAACTTTTTTTTAAGTATATAAATGAAAGGAGAAAATCAAATGGAGGAATAATAAGACTTAATACAGAGAGTGAGAATTTGGTGGAGGGAGACAAGGCAATATCAGATCACCTAAATAATTATTTTTGCTCAGTATTTACTACAGAAGAAGGGAAGGGGTCCCAGTTATGTTGCAAGGACATTCATAAAAATAAGGTAGATGAAAGTACATTTACAGAGGAGAAGGTCCTAACTGAACTTTCAAAACTAAAAGTGGATAAATCAATGGGGCCAGATGGGATACACCCAAGGATACTAAAAGAGCTAAAAGATGTGCTGGTGGCACCATTAACAGAATTATTTAACCAGTCACTAAATACAGGTGCCATTCCAGAGGACTGGAAAAGAGCAAATGTAGTTCCATTGTACAAAAGTGGAAGCAAGGAAGAAGCAAGTAACTACATACCAGTAAGCCTTACATTAGTAGCAGGGAAAGTAATTGAAAAACTACTAAAATAAAGAGTTGTGGAATATCTTAAATCAAACAACTTACAGGATCCAAAACAGTATGGATTTACTGGTGGGAGATCATGCCAAACAAATCTTATTGACTTTTTTGACTCTGTGATGAAAATAATAGATCAAGGGGGAGCTGTAGATGTAGCATATCTAGACTTTAGTAAGGCATTTGACACTGTCCCACATCGCAGACTGCTAAATAAACTTGAAAGTGTGGGGGTGGATTATAGAATAGTTAAATGGATAAGAACCTGGTTGCAGGATAGGAAACAGATAGTTGTAGTAAATGGAGTGCAATCTATGGAAGGAAATGTTACCAGTGGAGTACCCCAGGGATCTGTACTTGGACCAGTTCTCTTTAATATCTTTGTTGGTGACATTGCAAATGGTATTGAAGGGAACGTATGCCTTTTTGCAGATGATACAAAGATATGCATCAGGGTAGACACACCAGGAGGGGTAAAACAAATGATTGATGACCTAGCTAGGCTTGAAAAATGGTCAAGAACATGGCAACTACAGTTTAATGCTAAAAAATGCAAAATCATGCACTTGGGTCTCAAAAACCCAAAGGCTAAATATAGTATCAAGGGTACTATAATGGAAACTACTGAGGAGGAAAGGGATTTAGGAGTCACTATTTCAAGTGACTTAAAGGCAGGAAAGCAATGCAACAAAGCAATGAGAAAGGCAAGTCAGATGCTTGGTTGCATAGGGAGAGGAATCAGTAGCAGGAAAAGAGAAGTAATAATGCCACTGTATAGGTCATTGGTGCGGCCTCATCTGGAATACTGTGTCCAGTTCTGGAGACCATATCTCCAGAAGGATATAAATACATTAGAGAGTGTACAAAGACGGGCAACTAAAATGGTGCATGGCCTACATCACAAAACTTACCCGGAAAGGCTAAAAGATCTTAACATGTATAGTATGGAGGAGAGAAGGGAAAGGGGAGGCATGATAGAAACTTTCAAATATACCAAAGGTTTTAATAAAGTTCAGGAGGGAAACATTTTTCAAAGGAAGAGAAGTTTAGAACTTGAGGAAATACACTGAAACTGGAGGGAGGCAGGTTCAGGGGAAATTTAAGGAAAAATTATTTCACAGAAAGGGTAGTGGATAAGTAGAATAGCCTCCCATCAGAGGTGGTAGATTCTAAAACTGTAGAGCAATTTAAACATGCTTGGGATAGGCATATGAATATCCTTACGAAGAATTAAGATTCAAAAAGGGTTGCGATTACCTAAAGGATAAAAAAAATGGGCTGACTAGATGGGCCAAGTGGTTCTTATCTGCCGTCAAATTCTATGTTTCTATGTAATACCATGACTAACGGAGTCTACCCCTAAGGGTCTAATACTGAGCTAAATATTCTAATGACCCTTTGATAACTATTTTTATAATTATTTTACCACTACCTATGGTAACTTTTAATATAACCAATTCTAGTTTAACTTGTTCTTGTTCTATATTCACATTCACAATGTTTTCCTAATTGATTTATGCCAAGAAAATTTGCATACAGAATATTTTGCTATTTCGACCCATTCTTTTATAGATTGTCGACGTAATTGAATGTTGCAGGCATTATGTGTATAAGATGCATTACTACTGGGGACATTATGTGTATAAGGGGTGTTAATACTGAGGGCATTATGGGGAAAAGTGGCACTACTCTTTGGGCATTATGTGTATAAGCTGTGCTACTACTGGGGACATTATATGTACAAGGGGCACTACTACTTGGGGCATTTTGTATAAGAGGTACTACTGCTGGGGGCATTATGTGTATAAGTGATGCTACTACTGGGGGCATTATGTGTATAAGCACTGCTACTACTGTGGGCATTATGTGTAAGTGGCACTACTACTGTGGGCATTATGGGGGTCATTCCGACCTGATCGCTTGCTGCAGTTTATCACAGCGCAGCGATCGGGTCAGATCTGCGCATGCGTCAGTGCAGCAGTGCGCCGGCACATGCTGGACGGCCGAAGGCCGTTGTTCCCTAACGATCGCCTCTGCCTGATTGACATGCAGAGGCGGTCACTGGGCGGGAAGGGGCTGGACAGTGGCATTAAGCCGCCAATTAGGGGGCATGGTCCGACCAACGCAGGCATGGCCGGACCGTTGGGGGGGGGGGGCGCTGTGACCCGGGCAGCGAAGAGGTTCTGCTGGCCAGTCGCAGGAGCTGCGCTGGCCAGGAGTTACTCCTCAAATGCAAAAGCATTGCTGCTGTGAGATACTTTTGCATTTCCACGGGGGGTGGGGGGGTGGCACTGACATGCGGGGCAGACTAGCCCTGTGCTGGGTGTCCCCCCGCATGTCTGAGTACATGATTGTAGCTGTGGTAAATTTAGCACAGCTAGGATCAACTCAGAATGACCCCCTACGTGTATAAGTTGCACTACTGTGGGCATTATGTATAAGGGGCACTAATGCTGGGGGCACTATGTGTCTAAGTGGCATTGCTGTGGTCATTATGTGTATAACCGGCACTGCAACAGTGGACATTATGTGTATACACAATGCTACTTCTGTGGACATTATATGTATTAGCAGCACTACTACTGGGGATATTATGTGTATAAGCAACGCTACTTCTGTGGGCATGTCTATAAGCAGCACTACTGCTGTGGGCATTTTGTGTATAAGCGGCACTACTACTGGAGACATTATGTGTATAATTGGCACTACTATTGTAGGTATTATGTGTATAATAGGCACTACTGTGTATAGTAATGTAAATAAGATTGTGCTACTGTGTGGTGTAATTTGAAATGGTGCTACTATTGTGAGACCACACCCCTTTTACTCTGGCACATGCTGTCCCTTTGTAAAGTATTTGAGGGTGCAAATTTATAGTTTACAGGGGGGCGCTGAACACCCTAGCTCCAGCTCTGACTGTGCTGGACTTTGTATTGCTGGACTATTAGTTTTGCTGGATAAAGGATTTTGAACACATCGGATTGGATGTATATGAGTTAACTTTATCTTACTACACAAGTCACTATTACATAATGAAAAGCTGAACTTTGATTATCAGTACCTTGCAACATAGGTATGGCTTGTCTCTATAGAGGGACAATTTTCCCCATTCAAAGCTACACCACTCCAAGTGGGTTAAGTGAACAGGTAATATTTTTGTTGAAGATACATTATGGACCATTTTAAGACAGAGTCATAACAAAGAGTCGTCAAGACTCAGGGATGCCTGCATGGAACAAAGAGAAGCTGCATTGTATTTTTGGGTATTAAATTTAAGAATGAGGGGGGTAATTCCAAGTTGATCGCAGCAGGATTTTTGTTAGCAGTTGGGCAAAACCATGTGCACTGCAGGAGGGAGGCAGATATAACATGTGCAGAGAGAGTTAGATTTGGGTGGGTTATTTTGTTTCTGTGCAGGGTAAATACTGGCTGCTTTATTTTTACGCTGCAAATTAGATTGCAGATTGAACACACCCCACCCAAATCTAACTGTCTCTGCACATGTTAAATCTGCCTCCCCTGTAGTGCACATGGTTTTGCCCAACTGCTAAAAAATTTCCTGCTGCGATCAACTTGGAATTACCCCCGAGGTTCCCTTAATGCCTGGGCATGCTGTTACTTGCAGTTCCACAAGTACATTCATGCTGGGGAAGGCTTTCTAGGACTTGTAGGCTGCATGAAAAAAAAACACCAATATTATTAAAACTTGTATTATCATTAACTCTGCACCTACTGCCATCAGGGCTGCTGGAAATAGCCCTGGACATTCAGACCAGGGCTGGTTATTCCTCTAGAGGGGGAATCCCATTTTTTTTGGGGGGGGTCCTGACTTTTAGAGAAACTAAAGCCCATGGCTGACCAGTTAGGGGCTGATTGCCATGGTGGGTCTCCCTGCTATATAATTAAACCCCTGACTGGTATAGCCCAGTGCTGGCTTTTGGAAAATCGATGGTAAACCACTGATTTTTCAATACTGTCAAAGATGGAGAGGTCTTGTTATGGGGTGGAGGAGGGGCGCAGACTTTTTAAAAACTTTTTTAAACTATTTACCTGCTCTTACACTTGTACCTCTCACAAGTGACTTGGGGGCGATTCAGAGTTGATCGCAGAAGCAAATCTGTTAGCAGTTGGATAAAACCATGTGTACTGCAGGGGGGGGGGGCAGATATAACATTTGCAGAGAGAGTTAGATTTGGGTGGAGTGTGTTCAAACTGAAATCTGAATTGCAGTGTAAAAATAAATCAGGCAGTATTTAACCTGCACAGAAACAAAATAACCCACCCAAATCTAACTCTCTCTGCAAATGTTATATCTGCCAAACCTAAAGTGCACATGGGCCCTCATTCCGAGTTGATCATCGCTAGCTGTTTTTAGCAGCCATGCAAACGCATAGTCGCCTCCCATGGCGGAGTGTATTTTTTAGAGATGAGCGGGTTCGGTTTCTCTGAATCCGAACCCGCACGAACTTCATGTTTTTTTTCACGGGTCCGAGCGACTCGGATCTTCCCGCCTTGCTCGGTTAACCCGAGCGCGCCCGAACGTCATCATGACGCTGTCGGATTCTCGCGAGGCTCGGATTCTATCGCGAGACTCGGATTCTATATAAGGAGCCGCGCGTCGCCGCCATTTTCACACGTGCATTGAGATTGATAGGGAGAGGACGTGGCTGGCGTCCTCTCCATTTAGATTATAAGAGAGAGAGATTTACTGGAGCTTAGGACTAGGAGGAGTACTGTAGAAGTGTAGAGAGTGCAGAGAGTTTACTAGTGAGTGACCACCAGACAGTGCAGTTTATTTAATATATCCGTTCTCTGCCTGAAAAAAGCGATACACACAGTGACTCAGTCACATACCATATCTGTGTGCACTGCTCAGGCTCAGCCCAGTGTGCTGCATCATCTATATATATTATATATCTGTCTGACTGCTCAGCTCACACAGCTTATAATTGTGGGGGAGACTGGGGAGCACTGCAGTGCCAGTTATAGGTTATAGCAGGAGCCAGGAGTACATAATATTATATAGTGAGTGACCACCAGACAGTGCAGTTTATTTAATATATCCGTTCTCTGCCTGAAAAAAGCGATACACACAGTGACTCAGTCACATACCATATCTGTGTGCACTGCTCAGGCTCAGCCCAGTGTGCTGCATCATCTATATATATTATATATCTGTCTGACTGCTCAGCTCACACAGCTTATAATTGTGGGGGAGACTGGGGAGCACTGCAGTGCCAGTTATAGGTTATAGCAGGAGCCAGGAGTACATAATATTATATTAAAATTAAACAGTGCACACTTTTGCTGCAGGAGTGCCACTGCCAGTGTGACTGACCAGTGACCTGACCACACTGACCACCAGTATAGTTAGTAGTATACTTATATTGTGATTGCCTGAAAAAGTTAAACACTCGTCGTGTGACTTCACTTGTGTGTTGTTGTTTTTTTTATTCTATAAAAATAAAACTCATTCTGCTGACAGACAGTGTCCAGCAGGTCCGTCATTATATAATATATAATATATACCTGTCCGGCTGCAGTAGTGATATATATATATTTTTTATATCATTTATCATCCAGTCGCAGCAGACACAGTACGGTAGTTCACGGCTGTGGCTACCTCTGTGTCTGCACTCGGCAGGCAGTCCGTCCATAATTGTATACCACCTAACCGTGGTTTTTTTTTCTTTCTTCTTTATACATACATAGTTACATAGACATCTCTTTATCAACCAGTCTATATTAGCAGCAGACACAGTACAGTACGGTAGTTCACGGCTGTGGCTACCTCTGTGTCTGCACTCGGCAGGCAGTCCGTCCATAATTGTATACCACCTAACCGTGGTTTTTTTTTCTTTCTTCTTTATACATACATAGTTACATAGACATCTCTTTATCAACCAGTCTATATTAGCAGCAGACACAGTACAGTACGGTAGTTCACGGCTGTGGCTACCTCTGTGTCTGCACTCGGCAGGCAGTCCGTCCATAATTGTATACCACCTAACCGTGGTTTTTTTTTCTTTCTTCTTTATACATACATAGTTACATAGACATCTCTTTATCAACCAGTCTATATTAGCAGCAGACACAGTACAGTACGGTAGTTCACGGCTGTGGCTACCTCTGTGTCTGCACTCGGCAGGCAGTCCGTCCATAATTGTATACCACCTAACCGTGGTTTTTTTTTCTTTCTTCTTTATACATACATAGTTACATAGACATCTCTTTATCAACCAGTCTATATTAGCAGCAGACACAGTACAGTACGGTAGTTCACGGCTGTGGCTACCTCTGTGTCTGCACTCGGCAGGCAGTCCGTCCATAATTGTATACCACCTAACCGTGGTTTTTTTTTCTTTCTTCTTTATACATACATAGTTACATAGACATCTCTTTATCAACCAGTCTATATTAGCAGCAGACACAGTACAGTACGGTAGTTCACGGCTGTGGCTACCTCTGTGTCTGCACTCGGCAGGCAGTCCGTCCATAATTGTATACCACCTAACCGTGGTTTTTTTTTCTTTCTTCTTTATACATACATAGTTACATAGACATCTCTTTATCAACCAGTCTATATTAGCAGCAGACACAGTACAGTACGGTAGTTCACGGCTGTGGCTACCTCTGTGTCTGCACTCGGCAGGCAGTCCGTCCATAATTGTATACCACCTAACCGTGGTTTTTTTTTCTTTCTTCTTTATACATACATAGTTACATAGACATCTCTTTATCAACCAGTCTATATTACCAGCAGACACAGTACAGTACGGTAGTTCACGGCTGTGGCTACCTCTGTGTCTGCACTCGGCAGGCAGTCCATAATTGTATACTAGTATCCATCTCCATTGTTTACCTGAGGTGCCTTTTAGTTGTGCCTATTAAAATATGGAGAACAAAAATGTTGAGGTTCCAAAATTAGGGAAAGATCAAGATCCACTTCCACCTCGTGCTGAAGCTGCTGCCACTAGTCATGGCCGAGACGATGAAATGCCAGCAACGTCGTCTGCCAAGGCCGATGCCCAATGTCATAGTACAGAGCATGTCAAATCCAAAACACCAAATATCAGAAAAAAAAGGACTCCAAAACCTAAAATTAAATTGTCGGAGGAGAAGCGTAAACTTGCCAATATGCCATTTACGACACGGAGTGGCAAGGAACGGCTGAGGCCCTGGCCTATGTTCATGGCTAGTGGTTCAGCTTCACACGAGGATGGAAGCACTCAGCCTCTCGCTAGAAAAATGAAAAGACTCAAGCTGGCAAAAGCAGCACAGCAAAGAACTGTGCATTCTTCGAAATCCCAAATCCACAAGGAGAGTCCAATTGTGTCGGTTGCAATGCCTGACCTTCCCAACACTGGACGTGAAGAGCATGCGCCTTCCACCATTTGCACGCCCCCTGCAAGTGCTGGAAGGAGCACCCGCAGTCCAGTTCCTGATAGTCAGATTGAAGATGTCAGTGTTGAAGTACACCAGGATGAGGAGGATATGGGTGTTGCTGGCGCTGGGGAGGAAATTGACCAGGAGGATTCTGATGGTGAGGTGGTTTGTTTAAGTCAGGCACCCGGGGAGACACCTGTTGTCCGTGGGAGGAATATGGCCGTTGACATGCCAGGTGAAAATACCAAAAAAATCAGCTCTTCGGTGTGGAGGTATTTCACCAGAAATGCGGACAACAGGTGTCAAGCCGTGTGTTCCCTTTGTCAAGCTGTAATAAGTAGGGGTAAGGACGTTAACCACCTCAGAACATCCTCCCTTATACGTCACCTGCAGCGCATTCATAATAAGTCAGTGACAAGTTCAAAAACTTTGGGTGACAGCGGAAGCAGTCCACTGACCAGTAAATCCCTTCCTCTTGTAACCAAGCTCACGCAAACCACCCCACCAACTCCCTCAGTGTCAATTTCCTCCTTCCCCAGGAATGCCAATAGTCCTGCAGGCCATGTCACTGGCAATTCTGACGATTCCTCTCCTGCCTGGGATTCCTCCGATGCATCCTTGCGTGTAACGCCTACTGCTGCTGGCGCTGCTGTTGTTGCTGCTGGGAGTCGATGGTCATCCCAGAGGGGAAGTCGTAAGCCCACTTGTACTACTTCCAGTAAGCAATTGACTGTTCAACAGTCCTTTGCGAGGAAGATGAAATATCACAGCAGTCATCCTGCTGCAAAGCGGATAACTGAGGCCTTGACAACTATGTTGGTGTTAGACGTGCGTCCGGTATCCGCCGTTAGTTCACAGGGAACTAGACAATTTATTGAGGCAGTGTGCCCCCGTTACCAAATACCATCTAGGTTCCACTTCTCTAGGCAGGCGATACAGAGAATGTACACGGACGTCAGAAAAAGACTCACCAGTGTCCTAAAAAATGCAGTTGTACCCAATGTCCACTTAACCACGGACATGTGGACAAGTGGAGCAGGGCAGGGTCAGGACTATATGACTGTGACAGCCCACTGGGTAGATGTATGGACTCCCGCCGCAAGAACAGCAGCGGCGGCACCAGTAGCAGCATCTCGCAAACGCCAACTCTTTCCTAGGCAGGCTACGCTTTGTATCACCGCTTTCCAGAATACGCACACAGCTGAAAACCTCTTACGGCAACTGAGGAAGATCATCGCGGAATGGCTTACCCCAATTGGACTCTCCTGTGGATTTGTGGCATCGGACAACGCCAGCAATATTGTGTGTGCATTAAATATGGGCAAATTCCAGCACGTCCCATGTTTTGCACATACCTTGAATTTGGTGGTGCAGAATTTTTTAAAAAACGACAGGGGCGTGCAAGAGATGCTGTCGGTGGCCAGAAGAATTGCGGGACACTTTCGGCGTACAGGCACCACGTACAGAAGACTGGAGCACCACCAAAAACTACTGAACCTGCCCTGCCATCATCTGAAGCAAGAAGTGGTAACGAGGTGGAATTCAACCCTCTATATGCTTCAGAGGTTGGAGGAGCAGCAAAAGGCCATTCAAGCCTATACAATTGAGCACGATATAGTAGGTGGAATGCACCTGTCTCAAGCGCAGTGGAGAATGATTTCAACGTTGTGCAAGGTTCTGATGCCCTTTGAACTTGCCACACGTGAAGTCAGTTCAGACACTGCCAGCCTGAGTCAGGTCATTCCCCTCATCAGGCTTTTGCAGAAGAAGCTGGAGACATTGAAGGAGGAGCTAACACGGAGCGATTCCGCTAGGCATGTGGGACTTGTGGATGGAGCCCTTAATTCGCTTAACAAGGATTCACGGGTGGTCAATCTGTTGAAATCAGAGCACTACATTTTGGCCACCGTGCTCATCCTAGATTTAAAGCCTACCTTGGATCTCTCTTTCCGGCAGACACAAGTCTGCTGGGGTTGAAAGACCTGCTGGTGACAAAATTGTCAAGTCAAGCGGAACGCGACCTGTCAACATCTCCTCCTTCACATTCTCCCGCAACTGGGGGTGCGAGGAAAAGGCTCAGAATTCCGAGCCCACCCGCTGGCGGTGATGCAGGGCAGTCTGGAGCGACTGCTGATGCTGACATCTGGTCCGGACTGAAGGACCTGACAACGATTACGGACATGTCGTCTACTGTCACTGCATATGATTCTCTCAACATTGATAGAATGGTGGAGGATTATATGAGTGACCGCATCCAAGTAGGCACGTCACACAGTCCGTACTTATACTGGCAGGAAAAAGAGGCAATTTGGAGGCCCTTGCACAAACTGGCTTTATTCTACCTAAGTTGCCCTCCCACAAGTGTGTACTCCGAAAGAGTGTTTAGTGCCGCCGCTCACCTTGTCAGCAATCGGCGTACGAGGTTACATCCAGAAAATGTGGAGAAGATGATGTTCATTAAAATGAATTATAATCAATTCCTCCGCGGAGACATTGACCAGCAGCAATTGCCTCCACAAAGTACACAGGGAGCTGAGATGGTGGATTCCAGTGGGGACGAATTGATAATCTGTGAGGAGGGGGATGTACACGGTGATATATCGGAGGGTGATGATGAGGTGGACATCTTGCCTCTGTAGAGCCAGTTTGTGCAAGGAGAGATTAATTGCTTCTTTTTTGGGGGGGGTCCAAACCAACCCGTCATATCAGTCACAGTCGTGTGGCAGACCCTGTCACTGAAATGATGGGTTGGTTAAAGTGTGCATGTCCTGTTTTGTTTATACAACATAAGGGTGGGTGGGAGGGCCCAAGGACAATTCCATCTTGCACCTCTTTTTTCTTTTCTTTTTCTTTGCATCATGTGCTGATTGGGGAGGGTTTTTTGGAAGGGACATCCTGCGTGACACTGCAGTGACACTCCTAAATGGGCCCTGTGTTTGTGTCGGCCACTAGGGTCGCTAATCTTACTCACACAGTCAGCTACCTCATTGCGCCTCTTTTTTTCTTTGCGTCATGTGCTGTTTGGGGAGGGTTTTTTGGAAGGGACATCCTGCGTGACACTGCAGTGCCACTCCTAGATGGGCCCGGTGTTTGTGTCGGCCACTAGGGTCGCTAATCTTACTCACACAGCTACCTCATTGCGCCTCTTTTTTTCTTTGCGTCATGTGCTGTTTGGGGAGGGTTTTTTGGAAGGGACATCCTGCGTGACACTGCAGTGCCACTCCTAGATGGGCCCGGTGTTTGTGTCGGCCACTAGGGTCGCTAATCTTACTCACACAGCTACCTCATTGCGCCTCTTTTTTTCTTTGCGTCATGTGCTGTTTGGGGAGGGTTTTTTGGAAGGGCCATCCTGCGTTACACTGCAGTGCCACTCCTAGATGGGCCCGGTGTTTGTGTCGGCCACTAGGGTCGCTAATCTTACTCACACAGCTACCTCATTGCGGCTCTTTTTTTCTTTGCGTCATGTGCTGTTTGGGGAGGGTTTTTTGGAAGGGACATCCTGCGTGACACTGCAGTGCCACTCCTAGATGGGCCCGGTGTTTGTGTCGGCCACTAGGGTCGCTTATCTTACTCACACAGCGACCTCGGTGCAAATTTTAGGACTAAAAATAATATTGTGAGGTGTGAGGTATTCAGAATAGACTGAAAATGAGTGTAAATTATGGTTTTTGAGGTTAATAATACTTTGGGATCAAAATGACCCCCAAATTCTATGATTTAAGCTGTTTTTTAGTGTTTTTTGAAAAAAACACCCGAATCCAAAACACACCCGAATCCGACAAAAAAAATTCGGTGAGGTTTTGCCAAAACGCGTTCGAACCCAAAACACGGCCGCGGAACCGAACCCAAAACCAAAACACAAAACCCGAAAAATTTCAGGCGCTCATCTCTAGTATTTTTGCTTTGCAAGTGTGCGAATGCCTGTGCAGCCAAGCTCTGCAAAAACATTTTGTGCAGTTTCAGAGTAGTTCTGAACTTACTCAGCCCTTGCGATCACTTCAGTCTTTTTGGTGCCGGAATTGATGTCACACACCCGCCATCCAAACGCCCGGCCATGCCTGCGTTTTCCCTACCACTCCCAGAAAATGATCAGTTGACACCCATAAACGCCCTCTTTCTGTCAATCTTCTTGCGATCAGCTGTGCGTATGGATTCTTTGTTAAATCCATAGCTCAGCAACGACCCACATTGTACCTGTACGACGTGCGTGCGCATTGCGGTGCATATGCATGTGCAGTAGAGACCTGATCGCAGCACAGCAAAAATCGGCAGCGTGCGATCAACTCTGAATGACCCCCATGGTTTTGCCCAAATGCTAACAAACTTGCTGCTGCAATCAACTCTGAATTACTCCCTGAGCCATCATCCGGCTTTTAGCAGCGGCTGCATTATTTTCTTATAATTGTTAACATTTTGACTGTTAACATTTTGGTTGTTGACCTCATGACTGTCTACAACGTATAAGTGATACAGTACATTTTAGTTGCTGACATTTGAGTACATTTTGACTATCTAGATTTTGTAGACATTATTTATTGTCGACTTTTTGACTTTCTACATTTTAACTTTGGACTTTATAACCCTGTCAGTATTTTGTTAGTCAACATTTTGCTGTTGACATTTTGATTTTCTAAGATTGACTGTCTACATTTTGACTACTTCCCCGTTACATAACTGACACAACGGTGAACATTTAACTATGGCGAGATAATAAGTCTATGTACTAAGCCTTGAAGAGAGATATTGGGAATGAGATAAAGTACCGGTAACTGTTAATTTTTAAACATAGCCTGTAACATTGCAGTTAGGAGTTGGTTGGCTGGTACTTTTTCTCCGTCCACTTGGTTTAGTACATACTCCATGGTTTAGTACAATATCCATAAGGTTAATGCAAGTATCCAACACCGAATCAGACAGAGATTATACAAAAGTGTGTGCAGTAAATTCACTTGTGTGCCTGCTCAGTTTGCTGAAAATCATTATGGGGTTATTCATTGTTGGTCATAGATTTTGCTAATTTAGCAAAATCTGAGACCGCGAAAATCACATGCTGGGGGCCGCCCAGCATATGTAGCTCCACCCAGCTTTGCTAAAAACCTGAAAAAACCTGAAATAGAGGTTGACCCTTGTCTACGCAGCATGGCTGCCTAGACAGGCATACTGCCGCCAGGTTTCCGATTGCAGGAAATGTAGACGACAGCCCCAAAAACAGCTATGACATGCCTGCATTTCCTGGTCCACACCCCTCAATGCTGTGTCGCTGCCCCCAGACACCTGTCACCTATCAATCATGATACAAACGCATCCTTCTAGGATAGACATGTGCGCAGTGTTCAGAAAATTGCCCGTTTGGGATTTTTAGAACACTGCTACCAGGTCTGAATTGCCCCCTATATGCGGTTATGTACAGAGATACATCTGACTCAGAATCAGGCCATTTTACAATATGTTTAAAAGACTGAATCCAAAACAACTAAATAATGAATTATTGTCAAACATTTTAATTGAATGCAAATGAATTCCAGAGTTAAAGATACTGCTGTTTTAAAGAAATAATTTTAATTAAACACAACAATAGTGATCCGTTGTATTTGTAAACAAAAAATATTTTAGAACAGCTGCAATTCTTCAAATGTGATGGTTAATAATAATAATAATAATAATAATAAGCACTTCAGAAATATTGATTTATTTTTACTAAGAAGATATAATTACAGTATTTTCAGTAAAATAGCAAAATGTACTGAATTATTACAAAGTTATTGATGCCTTCCAAAAGGGCTTATTTTAAATTTTTTTTTTAGTACTGTATACAATAATGTTCAGAAGCTTAGATTTTTCCCTCAACCTGGAATTTGCCACTGATATTATCAGAAGGTTAATGTGATTGCAATATAAGTTTTATGACCTGGCAATTGTGAACCCCATTATATTTTAGTCTGTTTTATTGGCAAAAATGCAGAGGCAACATTGAGGAGAGGGGGTTTGCAGGGAGGGCATTTTGGAACTTTGTAATTATTACATTTATTCTATTATTCATGGTTTAATTGTCTTATTGAAATAAGGTGTTGTATGATTTTTGCACTGAATCTTTATCAATTCAATAATCATAATAAGAGACAGGATAAAAAAAATGAACAACTACTGTACACCAAACAAGAAACAAAATATGGGTGATCTTCAGTATGCCGCCGGCTGGGATCCCGGCAACCAGCATACCGGCGCCGGGATCCCGACTGCCGGCATGCCGACACATATTCTCCTTCTTGGGGGTCCACGCCCCCCCTGGAGGGAGAATAAATAGCGTGGTGTGCGTAGCGTGCCACTGTGCCCGCAAGGGGCTCATTAGCGCTCACCCAGCTGTCTGTATGCCGGCGGTCGGGATCCCGGCACCGGTATGCTGGCCCCCGGGATCCCGGTCACTAGCTACTCATACTACACCCAAAAATACATATCCCCATTTAGTGTTGGGCTGACGCATGAAGGGCCCACTGGGAAAATGCAGTGGTAGGGGTTTATGTTTAGAGGCTTGGCTTGATAAATATATATTTAGTAAATACTGCCGGTTCATGTATGATTATAACAACAATGCACTGTATAAAATACACCATGGCCCTGTGCAGTATAATATAACATATTCATAATGTATAATTCAAGTGCACAATCTGGAACCTATTCCTAGAGGAGGGGTTGGGGCCCCAGACAGTGGGGCCCACCAGGGGTTTCCCATGTACCTCTGTGGGCCAGTCCAACCCTGTCCCCATTACTTGTTGATGCTGCTAGAAGTCAATATACAGTACACATTTTAGAAAAGGAAGAAGAAAAGGTGTCTCCTTTGTTTGTTACTCTTAAGGTTCTTACACACTGGGCGGTTTTGCCCACCATGTGTGCACAGCGACAGAGCCATAACTAGACTTTTTGGTGCACTGTGCCAGAAAAAGAATTGTCGCCTTGCACCATTTTATCAAAAGGGGCATAAGACACATGCCTGGTGGGGTGCTATGATGCACCTTCCCACACACACACACACACACACACACACACACACACACACACACACACACACACACACACACATCAATTATATATATATAATTAAATAAATAATCGTACATATCTGTCCAGTGTGCAGCCACACATCCAATCCCTTGCAGCCACACACTACTTAGAGCTGTCCAGCCGCAATTCTGATCACCCATTCACAAGTACAAGGTAAGTTTCAAGTATGAAAAACTCTCTAGCTTGGAATTCTCTAGCTTTATATGCAAAGGCAAAAAACTCATTGAATAGAGTGTCTGACTGCATGTCATAGGCAACAGGTTTGAATACTGGGCACATAATCACCCCGAAATTTAATAAAGGACAGGGTGACTGAACAACAAGGAGCTCTCAAGCCAAGTCCATGAATGCTTTATAGAGGGGTGGGGGTAGGAGACAGGGGTGGTCAGGAGATGCTGAGCTTCAAAAAAGGGGGGAAGCTGCATGTGAAAGTAATTAAATAATTCATAATTGACAAGTGCTGCCAACAGCGCCCCCTACCCTGCAGTGCTATGTGCAGAGCACACTCTGCACACACCTAGTTACGACTCTGCACAGCGATAACCGTGATCATCGCTGGCAGGAAAAGAGATCAGTACATACACACTGAGCTATTTTCCCTGTGCTAGCAATGTCCATGGGGTGAGTGAAGCACTTTCCACAGTAGGAGACTGTGGAAAGTGCTACACTTGGCTGTACAAACAGCCTGACGAACGGTGGCGGCTAGCGATGATGCGGGAGCTCCCATCAGCGCTTACCGCTCATCGCTAGCCCATACACACAGGACGAGTTTGAGCTCAAAGTAGCTCAAAATGCCAAAAGTGATCTACTTTGAGCTCAAAATTGCCTAGTGTGTATGGGCCTTTACAGACTATTGTGAAAAAAATGATGTGAAGTAAAATATTAATTATGCAAAATGTAAACAATAATTAATACAGTTATTTTTTCTTTGCATCATCGTATTTCAGATTAGATTATAGGAGGGCCTCACAAAGAAGTCACCTTCTTTTTCTTTTTCTTTTTTTATAAACATGCCTTATTAAAAATTTCTGTTTGCCTAAGCTTTTTATGGGGAGTATTAAAAAAAAATATATATATATATGTCATACGTACAGTATAAATATATGGACCCTGAAAAAACTCTTCTTAGAGTTCCAAATACTATGTAAAACAAGGTGTTTAAAATGTAACAGGTTGAATTAAAAGCACGTGATTGTAAAATTACTCCATGGGTTCTTTGCTGTAAATTATACAACTATTTACCAAAGCAATAAAAAAATATATATAAAAAAAACCTGTTGTTTTATTAATGATTAGTGTGAAGGTTGCTTTGACAGAGAAACCGTGGAATGCCTTTAAGAGCAACTGCCTTTCCTTGCTGCTGCAATCAACTCTGAATTACCCCCTTTGTGGACTGGCTAGCCACAACACTCTGGCGTTGAATGTAGTCTATAGAAGCTGGCTAGGCCTGATGAGGCAGTGAATTGGCTTCATACAGAAAGCCAGCTATCTGCTAATCGTAGACTAGTCTGGCAGTCCAGGAGGAAGGAAACACCTCCCAATGGGTCTGCCTGTAGTTCCTGTGACTAGCAGGTAGGACTTCAAATAGGAAGTCACTGCCAGTCAAAGTTAAGCCAGTGCAGTCTCACGGACTGCATCTGGCTTCAATGACATTACTGGGAGGTGGATTTTACCGGGGAGGTGTGTGTGTGTGTGTGTGTGTGTGTGTGGGGGGGGGGGGGGGGGGGGGCTGCAGTCCTGCAACCTATAGGTGAAAACCACCACTGCTTGTTTATTACTTGCCTCCATCCTTTGGGGCATATCCAATTAGGTACGCATTTTCATTGTTACTGTTATAGCAGACATCAGGACCATTTTTTTAATTACCATGGTTATGCACGTTCCCGATACCCATGCTTTGCAATAGAAATAAAATTGTTGCATTGAATTATACTGCAAAAACCCATGGCAATCTTTTTTATACAATTTGTGGAACTGCCTATACCACCCCATCCCCTCACAAAAATATTGGGTAACAGTAAATATTTATTACTGTGCCAAAGAAAATATTTTTATCTTTAACATTGCTGGAAAAAAAATTATAAAAAGTAAACTTTTTTTCATTTAAATTTATAAATGGATATAAGGAAAATTTTAAAAAGTAGAAAACAGTTATTTTGGAGTCAGTGGGGACATTTTAAAGTTAAAAAAATTGATAAAAATGAGAAAACGCTTTCTGGGGCTGATTGAAATCAGTTGCAGTAATTCCTATAGAATTTACTGCAACTTATTTAATCCAGCTCAATTGAATAGGAATCTCCTAGCAGGTGCAGGAAAGACTCCGTGCAGCAAGGTTTTTCAAAAGTACACTTGCTGTTGAATATGCCTCTTTACATATCTTTCTCTTGCTTAGTTCCCGAATCCTGTCTGCTTGCACATCTCTATGCTGGTCTCTTTTTGGTTGCTATATTACTTCCAATATTATCTCCCACCACTCTCATGGCTTTATACTTCTCTTTACTGTAATCTGAAACTCCTGAGTCTTTTCTTACTTTCTCTGTATCCTGGAGGCTTTAGTTCCAGATACTGTAGCAGCAGCTTCAATATTAACATTGGGAGGTGATATCTCACAATGGTGGGGTATCACAATCGCACACTAACTGGTGCAGCCAATACTATTATATCTCCAGATGTAGCCAAAGTCATCTAGCCTGCAGCTTGCCATACTTGTACCAACCAAGGCATGGCAAGTGTGCCCGTGACAAGTACCTGCGTCCATTGGAATGCATGGATGGCGTACTAAGCTGCAGCTTGGCGTGCTAAGTTGCACCTGCACATCAATGCAGTGCGTTCGGCCATGCCACAGACTGGATGAGTGTGGCTACATCTGTATACTGCATGACCAGGGATTATACATATGAATTTTCAAATATGGGGGTAAGAATTAAAAGGGTGTATGCTTTTGATTTTTATGGCCTATTCCTTATGTGAGCTCATGACTGCATATATATATATACAAGAGACTTTTTTTAACATTTGTCCCTTTTGGGGATATAAAGGCAATTTATATGGATTGTAATTAATTAAAGCATGTGTTTGAACATTTACTATGCTATATATAGAGTGTGATTTATTCAGGAGGCTATATATATATATATATATATATATAGTGAATTGTCCAAACAAACAGTTTTCATGATTCATCACACTAATCTTGAACTATTTAATGTCTTCTTTCCTTCTGGATAAATCGCCCAAACAATTCTCAGATATAATCCAATTATTCCTTATTGTCAAGAAACAAGAAAGATACTTTGTTACTTGAATGAAGCTACCAGATACACAGTGCGTAGCTGATAAACATTGTAACAAATTACCAACAATTGTTACAAGGGTTTCTTATACTTTTCTGTGTGCAGGCAGCACAATATACTGTATCAGATAAAATTAATTAGTTCAACTGGTGTTTTGAGTACATCTTTACCAAATACTATATTTCACATAAAAACAGTAGGAACACAAATGCCAGTTTTTAATTTTTATTTATACAAATATACAGTGTACTGTATATAATTTGTTTTTTATTGTCATTGTTTACTAGCCCTCTATCTCATTTATTACAATATATGCTAATTGCTTTTTCCTTTTTATATTTAGCTGTTCTTATTCCCAGTCAGAATAATGGAACCAATTATTTTAATTTAATTATAATAAACATTAAATCTTAGTAATTAGAAGAGTCAATCTGCAGTATCTGGTTACTTTTCCTCAATTGCTTGGTTACCTTTTATTATCTGGCAGAATAAAGGTTAATGTGAAACAAGAGGAGCAGTTGTAGGCAGAACAAAGTTGGTTCTTTGTGCTTTTCCTGAATTTATTTTATAGAACCCTGCAATATATAATTAGACTGCCTTGTTGTTTTACTTGATCTTGAACGTCTGTTTTTTTAACCTTGTTTTCTTTAAAAACATTTATTTAGCACTTTTGTAACAACTTTTTATTTTTTCACTAACACTACTCTTTTGAGTATTTTTACAGTACCCTTATTATTGTATCACCTTTTAACACATATCTCCTGCTTCTTTCCTATTAACACATATTAACACTTTAGTATTTCAATGGTGTACTGCCCTGGGGTGGTTTAGCCTGAGAGAGCTTTGCGGGGTCGTCACCCTGGACTTTTACTTAGTATTAGGTACCTCCAGTAATAGAGAAACCTTGAAGTGGACTGGAGGCTTATCATATTTTTTGCAAAGTATATGTAACCAAGATTTCTACATTTTCTATTACCATGTAGTGTATAGTGTTACAAATAGCCCTTGAGGTGTGTGAGAAAAAACCTTTCATTTTTTTCTTGTCTAGAACAACCCACTTCCAAAACATCTATTATATATTATACTGTATATTTCTTTAAAAACATAAAGTATACCAATGTTCAATCCATCAAAAAGGTCTCTCTTTTTCTCCAATTCCTAATTTATTGGGGTGTGGTATAGAAGGTCTACAGTGTCTAGACCAGGCATTCCCAACCACAGCCCTCAAGGCACACCAACAGTGCAGGTTTTAGTGATGTGGCAACCATTTTTATCTTGACAATTGTCATGTTGATCTTTTGACCCTGTCAACCTTATGTACTTGTCAAATTTTCATCTGTTGACTTTTTGTACCTGTCAACCTAATGCATGGTATTGACCTAGATGCTGTCAACCTATCCATTGTAATCCAGTTTATTAAAGTTAGTTAATCCAGTTGTTGATTCATTTGTATACTGTATCAAGAACAAATCTATTGTATATTTTATCCAAAACCTAACTGCATTATTTTTGGCATTTTTTGTATGAAAAAATATATATTATTGGCTAACATAATCTGATATGGAGTAAACATCATTTATGATGCCCAAAGTGATTTGACCATTTTTAGATTTCTGTTACCAAATGGCACACTGTAACATTGCAGATTTAAACTGCATGTGAAAGACTAGAATTGGTTTGCATCTTGCATAGCTGAATTTCCCTGTACAAATCTGAAGTTACATTCTGCTAGCAGAAACATTATTAGAGCTTGTCTACAAGACACATGGGTACACTTTGTAAATACAATACATATGTACAAACAAGAATGAGAAGAGCACTGGAAAAGTTGAGAAAATGTACTTATACTGTAACGCACATTTATCATTTATAATATTTTAGTAGAAAATACATATACACCACACATTACTCATGGGAAGAAAGGGCATTGCTGGACCCATAGCATAAATTGGGGGAAGGCCCTCTGAGGATAATCTATTGTCAAAAATCCCCTGAAGCTCTATTCGGAGTATGCATAATTGCTGGTATGTACTCAGTTTGTGGCTTTTCTGCTCAAAAGAGCAGATGTAGGGATTATATTGTGTGTCCCCTTCACCTCCAGGCAATGAAATGGCCACACCCTCTTTTATTAGAAAGTACTGGAAAATGGCAGGCAGTAGACCTGAAAACCATGAGTAACATTCTAAACTAATTTGTTATGCTGTGCTAGTGCTTGTATTTGCTTAGTTTGTATTAGAGATGTGTTGGTTTAGATTTGCAAAGACACAATATTAGATTTAATACTCACAAATGGTGACAGGATATCAGACATATATGTCGGTGAGAACCTAGCATCCAGTGACCATCAAGGAATATGGTTCAGTATAAAGACAGGATCCAACTCTTGTCACACAAAAACAAAGGTGTTGGGTTTTAGGAAGGCTGACTTTGCAAAAATAGGGAGATGTTTAAGCAATTCATTGGCAGATTGGAGGAACTTGAAAGGAGTGCAGGAAAGTTGGGAAAAACATAAAAAGTGCAATACTAAAACATCCAAACAGGCAAAAAAAAAAAAGCCCCTTAATGAAAATAGGTCACTGTAAATGCATATTTTGCTATTCCTAAGTGCACGCCATTCCTGCTGGCTTTAAACGAACACAGTAAAACAATGGGGCACTATTTTTATTTACAGTATAAACTAGTACAAGTTTACTTTACGTTACGGTACTAAGGGGGCTGAAGATTGTTTTATAATTACCCAGTACCCCTCTATTCTACTGTACATGGGTACCAGGAAGTGTGTTTGGTGGCAATTTATCACTTTGAATCTTGACATTCTGTGACTTGTAGCCATAACGTTAAAAAAGCTGAAAGTCGAATTGCTGCCACTAGTGTTTCAAAATACCCTTTTATGGTATTTTGCCTTTGTAAAAGATCATTAACATAATACAATTTGTGCAAACTGCAGGCTATTACATTTCCCACTATTTTATGGGTCTAAACGCATATAACTTTGAACATATCTTTCTAATGGAGCATTATATTATTGTCTTACCTCTAGAAGTATATAAAATCCAGAACTTATATTTCATTATGTATGCTTAAATTCACAGATTGAACCAAGTGTAATAAATTGCAATTTCTACCACTGAATTTTGATTTACACCATTTTTAAAATGTTAATGTTTTTGTGGAGTGAAAATGGCTTTGTACATTTCCTCAAAGCAAGTAACTCTACTAATAATTATTCTACTTAATATTTTTATATACTCTAAATATTTTCACTCTGGAAAGCAAAATCAAAACTAGGCACAGTTGCATACTTACAAGTGATGCCCTCCCTCCAACCAGTACTGCCCACTGGATGTTTGTGCAAATGCCATGTATTATTGCACATCTTAAAATACCTCTAAAATGTTAAAATCAGCAGCTGTTGAGTGAATTTGATTATTCTGCATCTAATGGATATATGTGCATGGACTCAAGATTTTATATACAGTGAATATGTGAATCTACTGATTTTTGCTTATCTTTGTCTTATTCTGAGTCATAAGGAACTCAGATATCTATTCATGAAATTGGTCATTTCGGGGCACCAACAATGCCTGTGCACAGAACCACCCTGACGCATTGGGAGTGTTGGTTGTAGGCATGTATCATACAGATGTGTCCTCTTACATCTTTCATCCATGCATTACAAGACGCGTTACACATAATGCGTGAGTGCCGTGTGACTCGGTAGCGCAGAGCGTCTTTTTTTGCGTCTTGCGGGAAAATGCATCTTAGATGCAAATGGTCACTTTCTGTTAATCACTTTTCCATGAAATCCTCATTGCGAGCAAGAATAATGCAGCATCTTGGCACATGCACATTGTGATTGCGGCACATGCATAGTCTGATGATGATCGCTCTGTTGCATCAACATCCGCCATTGCATACAAATGTGAATTAGGCCCATAGTTCTGCTCATTCTTGTTAACCCAACAGATAAGAGGGGTTAGTGATAATCAATTTCAGTGATTACATTAAAGAGGCTTTTTTAAAATTCAAGATTTTGCTTATCGCCCCTCAAAAAATTATCCAACTAGGGAATATCAAATAGAGCGTTAAAATCTCCTGCCGATGCTTATACCGCAGGAATGATCTCTAAAGACACATTGCACTATTTATTTTTAGGACACTCCTGTTAATTTTTAGTACATTCCTGTTTTTTTAATCACATCCCCTAACTTTAAAACTCCATGGCGATCCCCTAAACACTTGTCTGGCATGGTCGCATCAGATGCGACCATGCCTGCAAGTGCTTTATCTGACCTGGACGCACAGGATGCAACCAGTCAAATTAACAGTGTTAACAGTGGCAGGGAAGGGAAACTTCCGTCCGCTGCTGCTGTCAGAGGGACCTGAAGGTCCCTCTGCCTCCCCGCACTCTCCCCTATTGATTGCTGTGCTGCCGATCACTGCTGATCAGTCAGCACAGCAGGACCCCCCTCCAGCGGCTGCAGACAATAGCAGCTGCTGGGGAGTGTAAATAAACCCCCCGAAGCCCCCCTGTGTACCTGGAGGCTATCCCGGCTTTTAAAATGAAAGCCGCAATGGTCGCGATGTTTCTGATGTTCCGATGGTCGTGATGTTCATGATCGATGTTTCGATGTTTAAAAATAAAAAAAATATTTTTTTTTTTGTATTTTTATTTAACTAAAATCATTTTGGATAGGGTTATGTTCTTCACCTAATTCACTCATAAAAAAAACCCTGACAATTTTGGAGCATATTTTTTTGGGGGGGAAATTGTCAGGTAAGTGGTTAATAACTGGTGTAGGTGCACTATCTTCAAATCTGTGTTTTTATGTGCATTATTATTAGAGATGAGCGGGTTCGGTTCCTCGGGATCCGAACCCCCCCCGAACTTCACCTATTTTACAAGGTTCCGAGGAAGCCTCGGATCTTCCTGCCTTGCTCGGTTAACCCGAGCGTGCCCAAACGTCATCAACCCGCTGTCGGATTCTCACGAGATTCGTATTCTATATAAGAAGCCATGCGTCGTCCGCCATTTTCACTCGTGCTTTGGAGATTGAACGAGAGGACGTGGCTGCGTTCTCTCCCTGAAAAGCTCTGTAATCTGTGCTCAGTGTGCTGAAAATATCTGTGCTCAATGTGCTGAAAATAATCTGTGCTCAGTGTGCTGAAAATATATACGTTCTCTGCCTGAAAACGCTCCATATCTGTGCTCAGTGTGCTGCAAATATCTGTGCTCAGTGTGCTGAAAATATCTACATTCTCTGCCTGAAAATGCTCCATATCTGTGCTCAGTGTGCTGCAAATATCTGATCAGTGTGCTGCATTGTGAGGACTGGGGACCAACAGTATATAATATATATACTTTTCTATAGCTTCTATAATGCTTGTCAGGACACATGGGTCACAGTTACACCGCTCTGTACTGATATATACAATAATTTGAAATCATTTTCTATAGCTTCTATACTGCTTGTCAGGTCACAGTTACACCGCTCTGTACTACAACTGATATACAGTAATATATATACTTTTCTATAGCTTCAATACTGCTTATCAGGACACATGTGTCACAGTTACACTGCTCTGTACTGATATATATATATATATATACAATAATATATATACTTTTCTATAGCTTCTAGTATTACAGTGCAGCATTTTGGTGACCAACAGTATACATATATAGTACAGTACAGTAGGCCATTGCTATTGATATATTACTGGCATATAATTCCACAAAAATGGAGAACAAAAATGTGAAGGGTAAAATAGGGAAAGATCAAGATCCACTTCCACCTCGTGCTGAAGCTGCTGCCACTAGTCATGGCCGAGATGATGAAATGCCATCAACGTCGTCTGCCAAGGCCGATGCCCAATGTCATAGTAGAGAGCATGTAAGATCCAAAAAACAAAAGTTCAGTAAAATTACCCAAAAATCTAAATTAAAAGCATCTGATGAGAAGCGTAAACTTGCCAATATGCCATTTACAACACGGAGTGGCAAGGAACGACTGAGGCCATGTCCTATGTTCATGGCTAGTGGTTCAGCTTCACATGAGGATGAAAGCACTCATCCTTCCGCTAGAAAAATTAAAAGACTTAAGCTGGCAAAAGCACAGCAAAGAACTGTACGTTCTTCTAAATCACAATTCCCCAAGGAGAGTCCAATTGTGTCGGTTGCGATGCCTGACCTTCCCAACACTGACGTCATGCCTTTCACCATTTGCACCCGCAGTCCAGTTCCTGATAGTCAAATTGAAGATGTCACTGTTGAAGTACACCAGGATGAGGATATGGGTGTTGCTGGCGCTAAGGAGGAAATTGACAAGGAGGATTCTGATGGTGAGGTGGTTTGTTTAAGTCAGGCACCCGGGGAGACACCTGTTGTCCATGGGACGAATATGGCAATTGACATGCCTGGTCAAATTACAAAAAAAATCACCTCTTCGGTGTGGAATTATTTTAACAGAAATGCGGACAACAGGTGTCAAACCGTGTGTTGCCTTTTTTATCAAGCTGTAATAAGAAGGGGTAAGGACGTTAACCACATAGGAACATCCTCCCTTATACGTCACCTGGAGCGCATTCATCAGAAGTCATTGACAAGTTCAAAAACTTTGGGTGACAGCGGAAGCAGTCCACTGACAACTAAATCCCTTCCTCTTGTGCCCAAGCTCCTGCAAACCACACCACCAACTCCCTCAGTGTCAATTTCCTCCTTAGACAGGAACGCCAATAGTCCTGCAGGCCATGTCACTGGCAAGTCTTATGAGTCCTCTCCTAACTGGGATTCCTCCGATGGATCCTTGAGTGTAACGCCTACTGCTGCTGGCACTGCTGTTGTTGCTTCTGGGAGTCGATCGTCATCCCAAAGGGGAAGTCGGAAGACCACTTGTACTACTTCCAGTAGGCAATTAACTGTCCAACAGTCCTTTGCGAGGAAGATGAAATATCACAGCAGTCATCCTGCTGCAAAGCGGATAACTCAGGTCTTTGCAGCTGCGGTGGTGTTAAACGTGTGTCCGGTATCCACCGTTAATTCACAGGGAATTAGAGAATTTATTGAGGTACTGTGTCCCAGGTTCCAAATACCATCTAGGTTCCATTTCTCTAGGCAGGCGATACCGAGAATGTACACAGACGTCAGAAAAAGAGTCACCAGTGTCCTAAAAAATGAAGTTGTACCCAATGTCCACTTAACCACGGACATGTGGACAAGTGGAGCAGGGCAGACTCAGGACTATATGACTGTGACAGCCCACTGGGTAGATGTATTGCCTCCCGCAGCAAGAACAGCAGCGGCGGCACCAGTTGCAGTATATCGCAAACGCCAACTCGTTCCTAGGCAGGCTACGCTTTGTATCACTGCTTTCCATAAGAGGCACACAGCTGACAACCTCTTACGGAAACTGAGGAACATCATCGCAGAATGGCTTACCCCAAATGGACTCTCCTGGGGATTTGTGACATCGGACAACGCCACCAATATTGTGCGTGCATTACATGTGGGCAAATTCCTGCACAACCCATGTTTTGCACATACATTGAATTTGGTGGTGCAGAATTTTTTTAAAAATGACAGGGGCATGCAAGAGATGCTGTCGGTGGCCCGAAGAATTGCGGGCCACTTTCGGCATTAAGCCACAGTGTGCCGAAGACTGGAGCACCAGCAAACACTCCTGAACCTGCCCGCCATCATCTGAAGCAAGAGGTGGTAACGAGGTGGAATTCAACACTCTATATGCTTCAGAGGATGGAGGAGCAGCAAAACGCCATTCAAGCCTATACATCTGCCTACGATATAGGCAAAGGAGTGAGAATGCACCCGACTCAAGCGCAGTGGAGAATGATTTCAACATTGTGCAAGGTTCTGGAACCCTTTGAACTTGCCACACGTGAAGTCAGTCAGTCAGGTCATTCCCCTCATCAGGCTTTTGCAGAAGAAGCTGGAGAGATTGAAGGAGGAGCTAAAATGGAGCGATTCCGCTAGGCATGTGGGACTTGTGGATGGAGCCCTTAATTCGCTTAACCAGGATTCACGGGTGGTCAATCTGTTGAAATCAGAGCATTACCTTTTGGCCACCGTGCTCGATCCTAGGTTTAAAGCCTACGTTGTATCTCTCTTTCCGGCAGACACAAGTGTGCAGAGGTGCAAAGACCTGCTGGTGAGACACTTGTCAAGTCAAGCGGAATGTGACCCGTCAACAGCTCCTCCTTCACATTCTCCCGCAACTGTGGCTGCGAGGAAAAGGCTAAGAATTCCGAGCCTACCCGCTGGCGGTGATGCAGGGCAGTCTGCAGCAAGTGCTGACATCTGGTCCGGACTGAAGGACCTGCCAACGATTACTGACATGTCATCTACTGTCACTGCATATGATTCTGTCACCATTGAAAGAATGGTGGAGGATTATATGAGTGACCGCATCCAAGTAGGCACGTCAGACAGTCCGTATGTATACTGGCAGGAAAAAGAGGCTATTTGGAGGCCCTTGCACAAACTGGCTTTATTTTACCTAAGTTGCCCCCCCTCCAGTGTGTACTCTGAAAGAGTGTTTTGTCAGCAATCGGCGTACAAGGTTACTTCCAGAAAATGTGGAGAAGATGATGTTCATCAAAATGAATTACAATCAATTCATCCATGGAGACATTCACCAGCAATTGCCTCCAGAAAGTACACAGCTTAGATGGTGGATTCCAGTGGGACAAATTAATAATCTGTGAGGAGGGGGATGTACACAGTGAAAGGGGTGAGGAATCGGAGGATGAGGAGGAGGTGGACATCTTGCCTCTGTAGAGCCAGTTTGTGCAAGGAGAGATTGATTGCTTCTTTTTTGGTGGGGGCCCAAACCAACCAGTCATTTAAGCCATAGTCGTGTGGCAGACCCTGTCACTGTAAATGATGGGTTTGTTAAAGTGTGCATGTCCTGTTTATACAACATAAGGGTGGGTGGGAGGGCCCAAGGACAATGCCATCTTGCACCTCTTTTTTTTTAATTTATCTCTGCATCATGCGATGTTTGGGGCTAATTTTATTAAGTGCCATCCTGTCTGACACTGCAGTGCCACTCATAGATGGGCCAGGTGTTTGTGCCGGCCACTTGGGTCGCTTAGCTTAGTCATCCAGCGACCTCGGTGCAAATTTTAGGACTAAAAATAATATTGTAAGGTGTTCAGAATAGACTGGAAATGAGTGGGAATTATGGTTATTGAGGTTAATAATACTATGGGATCAAAATGACCCCCAAATGCTATGATTTAAGCTGTTTTTGAGAGTTTTTTGAAGAAAAACACCATAATCCAAAACACACCCGAATCCGACAAAAAATTTTCAGGGAGGTTTTGCCAAAACCCGTCCGAATCCAAAACACGGCCGTGGAACCGAATCCAAAACCAAAACACAAAACCTGAAAAAATGTCCGGTGCACATCTCTAATTATTATTTTCTTAAGTATGTATGTCATCTGAGCTCTTACATCAAAGGTACTATTCATGCAATTAGTCTCACACAAAATATTAAGTGGTCCTCAGAATATGCATTTCTAATGCGTAATAATTACATATGTGTATATGTACAGTGTGTTTGTGTGTGTGTGTATATATATATATATATATAGTACAATACTCTCCTTCTGCACTAAAACTTTTCAATATGTGTTAGATGGTTGTCAGCTCCTCTCACTAAGGTGGTCATTCCGAGTTTGTCGCATATAGCAACTTTTTGCTGCTCGTGCGATCAACTTGACGCCGCCTATGGGGGAGTGTATTTTAGCATAGCAGAGCTGCCATCACTTGTGCAGCCCTGTTATGCTAAAAAAGTTTCCTGCAAAACAAGACCAGGGTCAAACCTACTTACCCTTTGCGACAAAACCAGTGACGAAGGTCCCGAGATTGACGTCAGACACCCGCCCTCCAAACGCCTGGACACACCTGCGTTTGGATCTCCACGCCTGGAAAACGGTGAGTAGACGCCATGGAATGCCTCCCCGATGTCAATCTTCTTGTGATCGCGCTAGCGATCACTTTCTTCTTTGTTCTAGCCGCTGCCCGGTGACAGGCACCGTCGGGCAACAATGCACATGCGCATTGCACCAACCCGTTCGCACCGCAGCAAAGAACCGCTGCGTGTGAACGGGTCGTAATGACCCCCTAAGTTCCCTATTAGTCAGACCTAGAACCAGAAACATAAAACAATAGTGGGAGAGCGCCACAGAGGTGTAAGTAAGCCCAATACTACTAGTCATCCAACCCCACTGACTGGATAATTTCTTCAGAGTATGTTTAAAAAGATGTACAAAGTTCCAATTTAATACATTTATTAAAAGTCCTTTTCATAAAAGATCATACAATTGATCAGCATGATAAAACAATGTCCGTATTTATAACAGAATCTCCTTCTGATCAGATTATTGGGAGGAAAAGAAGCAATTTGAAGCCCCTTGTAGTTAAACTGCCCATCCTCCAGTGTGTACTTGGAAAGAGTTTTAAGTACAGCTGGGAACCTTGCGATTCATTGGGATAGGAGGATACTTCCTTAAAATATGGAAAGATGATGTTTATAAAAATTAACTACAAATTCCAGGAGGGAGAGCTTTCCCGCCAATTACATCAAAGTGCAGAAACTTCTGTAATGGTGGATTCCAGCAGGGATGAGTTAATATTGTGTGATGATGTTAACAATGAGACAGGTGAGGATGACTATGATAATGACCACATCTTCCCACTAGAGAGAAGAGATCATTAACAAAATAACACTGGGCCTAATTCAGACCTGATCGCAGCAGCAAATTTGCTAGCAATGGGCAAAACCATGGGGGTAATTCAGAGTTGATCACAGCAGCAAATTTGTTAGCAGTTGGGTAAAACCATGTGCACTGCAGGTGTGGCGGATATAACATTTGCAGGGAGAGTTAGATTTGGGTGGGTTATTTTGTTTCTGTGCAGGGTAAATACTGGCTGCTTTATTTTTACACTGCAATTTAGATTTCAGTTTGAACTCACCACACCGAAATCTAACTCTCTCTGCAAATGTTATATCTGCCCCCCTGCAGTGCACATGGTTTTGCCCAACTGCTTACAAATTTGCTGCTGCGATCAACTCTGAGTTAGGCCCCATGTGCAGATATAACATGTGCAGAGAAACTTAGATTTGGGTGGGGTGTTTTCAAACTGAAATCTAAAACTTGTGTAAAAATAAAGAAGCCAGTATTTACCCTGCACAGAAACAAAATAACCCACCCAAATCTAACTCTCTTTGCACATGTTATATCTGCCCCCCTGCAGTGCACATGGAGAGTTAGATTTAGGTGGGTTATATTGTTTCTGTGCAGGGTAAATATGGCTGCATTATTTTTACACTGCAATTTAGATTTCAGTTTGAACACATCCCACCTACATCTAACTCTCTCTACACATGTTATATCTGCCTCCCCTGCAGTGCACATGGTTTTGCCCATTAGCTAACAAATTTGCTGCTGCGATCAGATCTGAATTAGTCCCATGGTTTTGCCCATTTGCTAACAAATTTGCTGCTGCAATGAGATCTGAATTAGGCCCACTGTTAAGTGCCTTATGCTCATTGTTCACTTCAGCCACAAAAGTGGAAGTCCCTGTCATTGAAGTGCTTGGTTTGTTAAACTGTATGTATTGTATCTTTTTTAATATCCAAAATAAGGGTTGCTGAGAGGTCCCAAGGACAATTCCATCTTACACCACTGTTCTTTTCTGCCCCTGCTGTGTGGCAATGTTTTATGCATGTGCTATAAACTGCCATATGTTTGTGCTGCTACTCTGCTACTTAATAACCAGCCAGCTCACAGCATCATTAGGCCATTATTGGTGAAAACAATATTATGAGCTGTGAGGTGGTCAAAATTCACTGGTGATGACTGGAAATTAATTATTTTGGTTTTTAATACAGCAGGAACAAAAACAGACCCAAACTACACAATAATAGCTAATTTAAGCATTTATTTAAATACAGATCCAAAACCAAAACATGTGAGGGTAGCTTTGCAAAATTAGAACCAAAACCAAAACACAAAATTAATACAGATCTCAAACCAAAAAACGGCGGTATGCGTACATCTCTTCTCACCATACCTCACTGCGTATTATTTAATGCTATGATTTGCAGTGAAACGCCATGATTCGTAAAATAGCAACATAGTAAATAGACTGCTCAATGTTAAAATCTGGTATTCAATTTCATAGAGCATGTATGCACAAAATACCAGTTCACGTAAAGGGTGTACTACATTGTATTGACACTCGGGATCCCGGTGCCCAGCATACCGGCACCATGATCCTGACCGCCGGAATGCCAGCAGCAGGGCAAGTGCAAAAGAGCCCTTTATGGGCTTGCTGCGCTTGCCATGCTGCAGGAATGGTGCCACCCTATGTGCACCACGCTATTTATTCTCCCTCCAGGGGTGTCATGGACACCCAAAGAGGGAGAACAGTTGTCAGTATGCCTGCTGTTGGGATCCCAACACCGGTATGCTGAACGCCGAGATCCCGATAGCCAGCATATCAAATGCCTCCCCATGTATGCACAGGATGTAATCCCAATTTGATAAGGAACTCAGCTTCAATATAATTTTGATATCCTGAACATTTTGCAGATCAGGACTCGCTGCATCTTGAGAGTAAATTTGACCAAAAAGTACTTCTGTTGAAGAAAGATGTATGTTCAAATGTAGTCACACTCATTGTGGCTACATCTATGGATGGAAGGCACTCTCGGCGTGGCTAGATGCATCAGCACTTAGCCATGCCGAGCTGTATATTTTGCCACCCCATTCATTGTGCCTTAGACGTGCATGTGGTTGCGCGAATTTGCCAAGATCTAGCCACGATGAGCGTGGCTACATCTGTATCTTTATTCAGTGTCAAATTTCTGTCTTGAAGACACAGAAATACTTGATGCAGAGCCACGTCATGTTCCTGACATTTTGCTCTAAAAAACAGAATATCATCACTGTAATTGATGGCATTTTGAACAGGCTGTATGCTGTAACTTGACAGAATTTTTAATCACTTCTGCTGCAGATATAATTCCAAATGATAGCCATTTGTATCTCCATAAACCAACATGATTTGACAATGTTGTTATTTGATTTGACTTATCACCAAGATCCAGGTGGCAATATTTTTGTTTACATTTTTAAGCATGTTTAATTAAGTTCCTTTGCATGAATAAATCAGCAAGGAGAGCATATAGGTTAAGAATTTTCAGAATGACAATGACCTCGCCATTTCTTGAGGACTTGGAATTGGAGCAGAGGTATCGAACTGATAGGTCGACAGAAGGTGAGGATCAAAGTAACTGACCACTAGTGATAATACACCACAGAGTAGAGGGATGTGTGACTCCACTGAAAGGAGTTGAAGTTGTGCAGTCAATCAGACCAGGGCTCCCTAGGTACCGGTTGTAGGTGTGAGTCAGAATAAATATCCAGAGAAAGTCACTTACACACAGACACACTGCGAGAGACATTGCACTGGCAGCTTAATTCTCTTCAATTACCTCTTATATACCTAAAATCAAGGCTGCAATTGGCTGCTGCCATCAACTGGGTCATTCAAGCACCTGGATTGGCTGCCCAGAATATGGTGCCCATTTCCAAGATGATGGCACCCAGCACTCAGTGCTGTCAGAGCAAGATCTAGCGCAAGTCCCCCTGCAGAGATCCCTGACCATTGAAGCTGGTTCATGCCCTGCTCCATGTGTTTAGCATGTGTTTATGAAAGTTCAAGACTGCTAGCATATCTGGCAAGGTCGTTTTAGATTTAGGAGCATGTCTACACAACTTTCCACATGTGCCAAAAGCAATTAGCTGCTGCTTAATTTCATCTTCAACATCATGTAACTGTTATGTCCTGGCTTGAAATCTTAGGGGTGTATTCAATAATTGTCGGATGCTGCGGTCTTGTTGGAAAGACAGCAGCTTCTGACAGGTTTAGGTAGAAAGGGGTTCCTATCTATTCAATGTCGGCAGCTTTTTTCCAACAAGTCGGGAATTCCCGACTTATCGGAAACTACATGGATTGTCGGAATCCACGTTGGCTGTCGTAAATGTAGCCAAACCCAACAGGTTTTAGCACCATTTCTGACAATGTCAACGAGGCAAAACATCATCATCCAGCTGTTAGATTCTCGTGGGTTTTGGATTCCATATAAAGAGCTGTGCGCCGCCGCCATTTTCACTTCAGACTTGGAGAGTGAGGGAGACAGACCTCTGTCTCTCTGTGGGTGGTGGCATAAGGTGGGGTCATTGTGTGCTCTTTAGGGGTGCTATTCTGTGTGCTGTTAGGGGTGCTGTCCTGTCAATGTAGTGTTCTGTGCTGTTAGGGGTGCTGTCCTGTCACTGTGGTGTCCTGTGCTGTTAGGGGTGCTGCAGCTGTACATAGGTTTTGCTGTCCTGTCACTGTGGTGTCCTGTGCTGTTTGGGGTGCTGCAGCTGTACATGGGTGTTACTGTCCTGTCACTGTGCTGTACAGGGGTACTGTCCTATATGCTGTAAAAAACACAGGGGTGTTATAAAGGTACACTGGCCCTGTCTTGTATGCTGTAAAATTAGAGGGGTGCTGTGAAAATAATTGTACACTGGCCCTGTCTTGTATGCTGTAAAAATACAGGGGTACTGTAAAAATAAATGTACACTGGCCCTGACCTGTATGCTGTAAAAATACAGGGGTGCTGTTGTTAAAATAAAGGTATGCTAGCCCTGTCTTGTATGCTGTAAAATTACAGGGGTGTTGTTAAAATACAGGGGTGTTGGCCCTGTCCTATATGCTATAAAATACAGGGGTGCTTTGAAAATAAAGGGGCACTGTTCTGTGTGCTGTAATAATAAAGGGGTGTTGTCCTCTGAAATGGAGAACAAAAATGTAGTACTAGTGCTGAAGTTGCTGCTGCCACCAGTCATGACATTGACGATGCAATTCCATCATCATCATCTGCTAAAGTCGATACCCAATGTCATAGAGGACATGTAAAATCCAAGAAGCAAAAATTAATAACCAAAAAAAAAAAGGAATTATCTGATGAGAAATGTAAAATTGGCAATATGCCATTCATGACACAAAGTGGCAAGTAAATGCTAAGGCCTTGGCCTATGTTCATGACTGGTGGTTCGGCTTCTCATGAGATGGATGCCCTACTCCCTCTTGAAAAATGAAAAAAAAATAAGCTTCTTTAAAGCACAGGGAAAAAAACAATTGTGCATTCAGAAATATCACAAATCCCCAAGAAAAGTCCAAGTGTGTCCGCGGTTGCCATGACTAGGCCTGACTTCCCAAGACTACCACTATTTGTATGCCCTCTGCAAGTGCTGGGAGGAGCACCGCCAGTCCAGTTGCTGATATTGAGATTGAGGATGTCACTGTAGAAGTACACCAGGATGAGGAGGATATTGGTGTAGCTGGCGCTGAGGAGGACGTTGATGATGAGGATTCTGATGGTGATGTAGTTTGTTTGAATAAGTCACCAGTGGAGATATGTGTTGGCCATGGGATAAAAAAGCACATTGCCCTGCCTGGGCAAAATACCAATAAAGCCACCCCTTTGGTGTGGAATTATTTCTCCACAAATCCGAACAACAGGAGTCAAACCATTTGTTGCCTTTGTCAATATATAATACGTAGGGGTAAGGACATTAGCATAAGCAGTCCACTGACACCTAAATCACTTCTTCCTATTGTAACCAAGCTCCTGCAATCCATACCACCAACTCCATCAAAGTCAATTTCCTCCTCAGTCGGTAATGTAAGTAGTCCTGCAGGCCATGTCACTGGCATGTCTGACGAGTTCTCTCCTATCCAGGTTTCCTCCAGGGGATCCTTGAGGGCTTGCCTACTGTTGCCGTTGCTGTTGTTGCTGCTGGGAGTTGATCGTCATCCTCGAGAGGATGTCAGAAGACCACTTATACGACTTTAACTAAGCAAATGACTGTCCAACAGTCATTTGCGAGCAAGATGAAATATGACAGCAGTCACTCTGTTGCAAAGTGTATTACTGAGGCCATAACAAATATGCTGGTGTTAGATGTGCATCCGGTATCCGCCATTAGTGCTGTGGGATTCAGACAGTTGTGTCCCTGGCAACAAATCTCATCTAGGTTCCACTTCACTAGGCAAGCGATTCCCTGACTGTACAGGGACATTAAGAAAAGTGTCCTCAGTGTCCTGAAACATGCGGTTGTACCCACTGTCTACTTAACCACAGACATGGCCTGTGGTCGCTTGGGTGTGGTGGTTTGTGGGGTCCCGTGCCTTAGGTTTGAACCCCTATAGTGTTAGGTACTGCAGCAGAGTAGAGTTCTTTGCCATGGGGCTGCAGCTTAATGCATTGATCAATACATAACTAAACTCCACTATTTATTATATGCTAAGCTGTATGATATCAGTAATGCTAGAGACAGTGCACCTATAACACCTCATTTTTTCTGTAGAACTACACGTCTCAGTAGGTAGCACTTCACATTACTGGCAGCTATAGGTTTGCAGTCTAAGGCCCCTCCATAGCATAACTACAGGGGCATTACTACTTGGGGGCTAAACTACAGGCGGGCTAAACTACATGGTATGGGTCGTTGGGTCGATCACTGAAAGTTGACATGCATTAGGTGAACAGGGGCAATATGTTGACATGGTCATTAGGTTGACATGTACTAGGTTGACAGGTCAAAAGGTCAACATGTGTTTTTGGATTTTTTTTGGTGTCATTTTCTTTGTACAGTGACGGGGAACCCCAATTAGTGCACCATGTCCCCTCGCATGGCTCGCTTCACTCACCATGCTTCGGGCAAGGTGCCTCGCTCCGCTATCACTGTACTCGGCAAAGGTTACCATTCCTAATTGTAGTCCACGTGGATAATAAAGTATGGAAAAGTCCAAAAAAATTGGAAAAATTGAAAAACTAATGACCATGTCAACCTAGTGTCCCTCAGGACCTAATGCATGTCGACCTTTAGTGGTCGACCTATTGACTGTCGACCTAAGTTGTGTCGACCTAGTTACCGTATCCCAAACTACAGGGGGGCAAACTACAAGAGGCATTACTACTGAGGGCTAAATTACTGGGGCATTACTACTTGGGGAAAACAAGGCATTTGGTTTCCCCCAGCACCCTGAATGATAACAGTAACCAGATATAAATCCCACATAATAATAGAATTCAGAGATCTTCATTACACATATTTGCGCAAATGTGTGGTTAAGCCCCAAAGCCGCATCAAGGCATCTCTGTATATTTGGGGACCCTAGCACTATATCTAGGTGCAGGGTGTGGCACCCCAAAACACCAGCATAAGCCAGAAAGCCCAGCGTAGCATAACAGTGAAAAAACTTGAGGAAAACTACATGGGGATAAATTACTGGGGGCATTACTACTAGGGGCTAAACTACTGGGGGCATAACTGCAGGAGCTAAACTACAGGGGGCATTACCACTGGGGGCTAAACTATATGGGTCAAACTACATGAGGACTAAACTACAGGAGCTAAACTACTTGGGTCATTACCACTGGGAGGCTAAACTAAAGTGGTGGTAAACTACTGGGTACATAACTGCAGGGGCATTACCACTGGAGGATTAACTACTGGGGCTAACTACAGGGGGCTAAATGACTGGGGGCATTACTACAGGCGATATTACTACTGGTGGCAATACTACTCAGGGGCATTACCATTATGGGCAATACTAATGGGTGCACTACTAATGAGGGTATTGTAAAGGGGGCACTTTGTAAGGGGCATCACTCCTGGGGACATAAGGGGCACTATTACTGGGGGCATTGCATAAGGGGCACCACTCCTATGGGCTCTATAATAGGGGCACTACCACTGTGGGCACTACTAGTACAGTGGATATTGCATATGGAGCACTACTAATGTGGGCATTGTAAAAGGGGCGCTACTGCTGTGGGCATTGTGTATTACGGGGTGCTACTATAGTGAGCATTATGTGTATTAGGAGTGCTACCACTGTGGGCATTATTACTATTGTGTTACCACGTCCCTTTCTTTTTGAGACCACGGCCCTTTTTTGGGGTGCGCGCAATACCTTTATTGGTGAGTTCCACCACCTCTCTAGGACCACTTTAAGCACTGGGTTTTGGTAAAACCAACCCAGATCCAAAACATGAACTGAGATCCCGATCCAAAACCAAACCACCATACCCGAAAAGTGTCCAGCGCACATCTCTAATTTATAGTCTACTTAATTATATAATTTTTGTAGCACTGCACTTGGATTATAGTTAGTTTGCCTGATAACATCTTTGATATCACAGCTTTAATTACCTATTTCTGTATCATCTAATAACATGCCAAGTTAGCTTTACTGGCTGTGCCAGCTTTTACCTTCTTAATCTGATTTTGTATTGGCTGTTACTTGCTTTAATTATGCTCATAACTTTGATAAATCTAAAAATTTACCTAGGAAAATGAATTTGAAACACATTTATAAAAAGTTAGGATATGTAGGATATTTCTGTATAACGCAATGGAATTCATCAATCATATTTTTAGTCATATTGTTTACGATTACATTTATTTAAGCATGTTGTACATAGTATCACCTAATGGAAAATACTAAATGTTATCAATCCACAGTTAACAAATTCTACTTTACCAGATTAAAATATACTGGGTAACATGTAATGAGCACAGAGTGAACAATATGCAACTTCAACTGCAAAAATAACCAATAGCAATCATTGCTGCACTGTATAAATGGGTGGTCTTCAGTTTGACAGCTGTTGGAATCCAGGCGCAGAGTATACCGGTGCCGGAATCCTGACACCCAGCACACAGACACCTTTTCTCCATCTTGGGGGTCCATGACCCCCCTGGAGGGAGAATAGATAGCATGGTGCGTCTAGCGCTAAACCGTGCCCGTAGCATGGCGAGCACAGCGAGCCCGCAAGAGGCTGATTTGGGGTCGCCCAGCTGTTGGTATGCCATATTACACCCGTATAAATATATATGACTTGTTACTCTAATGCTAATTGCAGTGTATACATTGTTATTGAAACTGCCATGAACAAGTATAATGAATACAATGAACTTGTTTGTATATTATTACAATCATTATTTGCATAACAATGTTCTACTGTAGTCTGAAAGCTTTCTCTACATGTAGCTTGTTATCTGCACTACTCATCCTCACTATAATACTTTTATCATTATGTATTATGATGCAATTATTTCACATTCTTAAAGCTAGTTTTTAACAACCAGACAAAATCAGAGTGTTTTATCTAGCTATAGGTGTTACTTTTTGGTTTAGAGAAATTTCTGTGAAGTGTTTCCTTTTGTTTTAGCTTTAAAGTTCCTTAGGATTAGTCTAATGTTTTGCATTTAAAACAAACTGTATGTCCGTAGCCTTATACCCCACACTACACAGCTTACAGGGTTGAACACGTGTTCAACCCGGCAACCTACCCGGGTAAGATTCCCGGATCACTTGATCCGGGAATTTGCAGGGGGGGCCGTTTCCATTAGGAAAAAAACACAGGAAAATGCGCGCCCCCGCGCATTTACCGGTGTTTTTAAAGCTAGTGGAAAAGGGGTATTAGTGTATGGAAATAATAATGGGGTCTGTTTTCAAATCCTTGGATGGAGATAAAGTGCACAGAGATAAAGCACCAGTCAGTCAGCGTCTAACTGCCATATCACAGGCTGGGTTTTAAAAATGAGAGGAGCTGATTGCCTGGTACTTTATCTCCGTCCACTTTATCTTCATCCACAGCTTAGTAAATAGACCTCAATGTTTTATTGCTTTGTCAGTTGGTGAAAGCTATAAAATCATTGGTCTTGGTAAATGGAGGAATTAGGAGACAAAGGCAGGTTTATGTGATGTAATGGAAGAAATCCAAGTGGTTCATGTCAAATACTGTAGTAGCATATAAAATTAAAAGGCAGGCCCCAATCAGCCCATCTACAGTATTTTAAAATTAGGAAAGGGATGGAATCTTGCATTTCTGAAATTGTGTTAATATTATGTATAGTGTAATGATTTGAGAACTAAATAGATTAAATGGAATAAACAGATTTGTATTAGTCAAGACAAATACACTGTATGTTACAGCCTGTTTCTGCTGCGTTGTACACTGGGCTCCACAGGGAATAACATTTGGGTGTAGAGTAGGATCTTGATCCGAGGCACCAACAGGTTCAAAGCTCTGAACTTCTTCCCAGAATGCCTAGCGCCGCCTCCTCTATAACCCCGCCTCCGTGCACAGGAACTCAGTTTTGTAGTTGGTGCCATGCAGTAAGCAGGCATACAACAGGTCGGCTGCTCCAGCAGCCCTGAGAGAGCTTTTAAGCAAAGATAGAAGACTTCAAGGGCTACAGCAGTGATTTATGTCAGTCTGACATTTCCTGCTGCAGCTCCATCACCTCCCCCAGCGACGCTGTATACTCCAGCGCCCTGGTTGCCGGGTACTTACAGTGGAGGCTCCGGTTTGCTCCCCGTTAGTCACACACTCGCTGAAGTTCTCCTAGATCGCATGGCTGCACTCAGGGAGGAGGTAAGTGGGTCCCCTAGGTCAGGCAGAAATCGCAGTCTGGCACGGCCGGGACACTGTGGTCGAGCAGAGACTCCACTAAACCACCAGGGCAAGGGCACAGGTCGGTTTTTACCTCATTAAAACCATTTTTATTACAGCCCATAGTACCAGTGGTGAGGTCCAGCAGGAGGATAAGGCTTGGACCTGTAGCCCCTCCCCCAGCCCAAGGGCGCAATTTACAGTAGTGTTCCCGCCCTGAAGCTGCATATATCTCTCTCCCTCACTCCCAGTCAGTGTTTAAGCGCCATTACACAGAGCAGCACTGTTCCTGGGACTGTTTGGGCAAATCCGCCTCTGTAAAGCCGCCTGCAGGTCAGCGCTGTGCTTTTACAAGACATTTAAGTGTTCTACATGTCTATTGACAGTGTTAGTTAAGAAACAGTGCATTTGGTCAGGGTAATGTATATCACAAGTACACTGTGATATACATCCAGTCTTTACTGTGCATTGATATATCTACTAATTATATAGTTATACTGAGCATTACTTTGTATTGCTAGTCCAGTGCAGTTTTATTGCATGTCATAATTTCTGCATTGTACATTGTGACTATATGTGTGTATGTAGCTTCTGTGTGAGCTCCATTTCGTGTCTCTCACTCAGATTGCTTTCCCTATATTCTATGACCTGAGGGGGCTCAGTGCGTCAGGTTTATTATCTGATATAGGCGTCTCACAAGATATACTCATTGTGAATTTTTCTTTGTGATTTTTAGTCACCATATACCTCTTGAATCCCCTGTTTGCACACGGGGTGCTTGTCAGGTATATTGCTGCTGATATTGTACTGTGTTGCCTGAGATTGTGCTTTCAGCTATGTCAGCTACAGGGGGCAACAGAGCTGGAGCTGATCCAGTGTGTGGAGGTGACGCTGCAGACATGTTTGAGGAAAACTTGGCAGCAGAGAGTTCTGGTTTAGGGGGTTCCCTACCCCGAGTGGAATAGTGGCAACGGGGGTCAAAATGACCCACCTTGGGCTACATTTTCCTCTATATTGACTATGATTGTAACTAAATTAATGCCCCCTATGGGACCTCCTGTGCCGGTACAACAGATTATGGTCCCTACAGTTAATCCGCCCTGGGCAGATCAAATCTCAAATCAGTTACAGCAATTAAATCTGACTCTCGCCCACCTAAGACCAAGGGGTCTTCTAAATTGGCCATTACTTCCTCACAGTCTACTACTGTCCCAGACACCTCATCTGAGATGACGCAGAGCATGATGCCGTTCATAAGAAACCAGACAAAGTACAAACGTAAGAAAGTGGTTAAGCAAGTTTTACCTCACTCTGACCACTTAGTAGACATACGTCAGGAATTCTGGGAAACTCCAGGTAAGAAATTCACACCTCACAAGAAGATGCTGGCTTGCTATCCTCTTTCTGCAGAGCTAAGTAAAAATTGGGAGACTCCCCTGCCAGTGGATTCGCAGGTGGTGCAGCTGGTAGTATCCTCAGCTCTGCCTGTGACTACCATCACTTCTCTGAAGGAACTGATGAATAAGCGTGTGGAGGCTTGTTTAAAGGCGATCTATACCCTCACTGGTGCAGCGCATAGGCACACTATTGCAGCAACTTGGGCTGCAGAGGCCATTGAGGCGTGGGCCCAAGAATTGGAAGCTGAGTTGCCTTCCAATGCTTCTGATCACACTAGATAATGCCTGTTGTATATTGTCACAGCTTCTTATTATGTGTAGGAGGTGGCTTCTGATGCCGGTATTCTGGCGGCCAAGGCTTCTATTACATCTATTGTGGCTCAACAAAAGGGAGAAAGAAGAAGGCTCTTGTGTGGGCGCACTCATTAATGGTAGTTAAATAACTAGAATGAATAACACTAGGTTGATTAGTCAGCAGATAAAACAAAATTTATTTGGAAATATTAAGAATATAATTGCCCCTGGTTGAGGAGATGTGAATGATCCCAGATAAAAATGTTCTGGTCCTGCCTCAGGAAATGAGATGGAGAGGGGTAGAGACACTGCAAGTCATAAACCCTTTCTCACCCGGCCAGTACAGATGATCTGTGTTAATGAGATCAATTAAGTCAATTGATTTTAGATTCTGTCATAATCCTAATGAAGGAATAACAGCTATTATGGCAATGAGTAATAATAGAAACAAATCAAAGGATATACCAGGGTAAAGAAAGAAAAGGATAGGAACAAATGGTGATGCTGCTGTTGGAGTCACATACCACACATCATATGCAATGATTGATGTTCTACAACACTGAGTATTCCCTGTGAGTCTCCACCTCAGGTACTAACTCAGCCCACACTGTTTCGCTTCCAAGATCGGACGAGATCGGGCATTAGCAGTGTGGTTTGATAGTAGAAGGATTTGGTCAGACGTCCAATGAGAGTGCACCTATATAGGGGGGGATAATTAGCTGGGTCTTATAGATACAGTGTGGATCTGCTTTTTGTGTTAGGCAGGAGACATCAAGTCCCACACCGGTGGTATTGTGTCCCTGGATCACAAATGAGAGTCCACGAAAAAGGAAGATATATAGATTTATGAAAAAAATGAAGATATATAGATTTATGAAAAAAACCCTAAAAAGGAAAATGGAGATCAATTAGGCTGTAGTTATTAGGAACGGGTGATAAAAATTACCCGTCCGTATAGATACAAATGGATAAGGAAACACGGATCAAGAAATTTTTTTATATATATGTGTACATTGGTACTGGTGTAAGGAACAGAAAATATGTCAAAGATAATTGTAGATACAAATAAATAGTACTGGTATATGCAATGAAATAATCACTAGTGACATGGGTGTCATTAGAAACACTTTGTGTGAATTGGAGCTGTTATAATCATTAGGATATAGGGAAATAGACATGAAATTCTCATATAACCCATGCAGCAATATGACAACAGGATCTGCAGGAGGAAAGTCAAAGAAGAATGCAGTATTACTTTCCTATAAAATGCAGTTTTTAATCCTGATGCAATAAACTAAGATGCATAAGCCTGGAAAAAGGCATAAATGAAGCCACACAAAAAGCAGATAAATAGTACTGGTATATGCAATGAAATAATCACTAGTGACATGGGTGTCATTAGAAACACTTTGTGTGAATTGGAGCTGTTATAATCATTAGGATATAGGGAAATAGACATGAAATTCTCATATAACCCATGCAGCAATATGACAACAGGATCTGCAGGAGGAAAGTCAAAGAAGAATGCAGTATTTCTTTCCTATAAAATGCAGTTTTTAATCCTGATGCAATAAACTAAGATGCATAAGCCTGGAAAAAGGCATAAATGAAGCTGCACGGATATAGATACAATTTCTATGACAGCTGGGCAAAAATTAGCCCAAAATGGCAGGATGGAATGATCTGACCTGAGGCTAGGAGTGAATCACTTGCAGTTGGACAAAACAGGACCCATTGGAATGGAAAACATGTTTCACCCCTGTGGGGCTTGCTCAAGTGAGCAAGCCCCACAGGGGTGAAACATGTTTTCCATTCCAATGGGTCCTGTTTTGTCCAACTGCAAGTGATTCACTCCTAGCCTCAGGTCAGATCATTCCATCCTGCCATTTTGGGCTAATTTTTGCCCAGCTGTCATAGAAATTGTATCTATATCCGTGCAGCTTCATTTATGCCTTTTTCCAGGCTTATGCATCTTAGTTTATTGCATCAGGATTAAAAACTGCATTTTATAGGAAAGAAATACTGCATTCTTCTTTGACTTTCCTCCTGCAGATCCTGTTGTCATATTGCTGCATGGGTTATATGAGAATTTCATGTCTATTTCCCTATATCCTAATGATTATAACAGCTCCAATTCACACAAAGTGTTTCTAATGACACCCATGTCACTAGTGATTATTTCATTGCATATACCAGTACTATTTATCTGCTTTTTGTGTGGCTTCATTTATGCCTTTTTCCAGGCTTATGCATCTTAGTTTATTGCATCAGGATTAAAAACTGCATTTTATAGGAAAGTAATACTGCATTCTTCTTTGACTTTCCTCCTGCAGATCCTGTTGTCATATTGCTGCATGGGTTATATGAGAATTTCATGTCTATTTCCCTATATCCTAATGATTATAACAGCTCCAATTCACACAAAGTGTTTCTAATGACACCCATGTCACTAGTGATTATTTCATTGCATATACCAGTACTATTTATTTGTATCTACAATTATCTTTGACATATTTTCTGTTCCTTACACCAGTACCAATGTACACATATATATAAAAAAATTTCTTGATCCGTGTTTCCTTATCCATTTGTATCTATACGGACGGGTAATTTTTATCACCCGTTCCTAATAACTACAGCCTAATTGATCTCCATTTTCCTTTTTAGGGTTTTTTTCATAAATCTATATATCTTCGTTTTTTTCATAAATCTATATATCTTCCTTTTTCGTGGACTCTCATTTGTGATCCAGGGACACAATACCACCGGTGTGGGACTTGATGTCTCCTGCCTAACACAAAAAGCAGATCCACACTGTATCTATAAGACCCAGCTAATTATCCCCCCCTATATAGGTGCACTCTCATTGGACGTCTGACCAAATCCTTCTACTATCAAACCACACTGCTAATGCCCGATCTCGTCCGATCTTGGAAGCGAAACAGTGTGGGCTGAGTTAGTACCTGAGGTGGAGACTCACAGGGAATACTCAGTGTTGTAGAACATCAATCATTGCATATGATGTGTGGTATGTGACTCCAACAGCAGCATCACCATTTGTTCCTATCCTTTTCTTTCTTTACCCTGGTATATCCTTTGATTTGTTTCTATTATTACTCATTGCCATAATAGCTGTTATTCCTTCATTAGGATTATGACAGAATCTAAAATCAATTGACTTAATTGATCTCATTAACACAGATCATCTGTACTGGCCGGGTGAGAAAGGGTTTATGACTTGCAGTGTCTCTACCCCTCTCCATCTCATTTCCTGAGGCAGGACCAGAACATTTTTATCTGGGATCATTCACATCTCCTCAACCAGGGGCAATTATATTCTTAATATTTCCAAATAAATTTTGTTTTATCTGCTGACTAATCAACCTAGTGTTATTCATTCTAGTTATTTAACTACCATTAATGAGTGCGCCCACACAAGAGCCTTCTTCTTTCTCCCTTTTGTTTATGCATATGTCACTGGCTCTGGGCGCACCCCCAAACTGGACATTATATTAAAGATTTTACTTGAAAATTGTCCAAATTTTGTTTTTCTGTATTCAAAAACTATTTTTAGACCGGTGCCGGGTCGCCCCCTTTGTGTAACATCTATTGTGGCTCACCAGATTCTTTGGTTGTGGTCCTGGTCCGTAGATCTGGACTCCAAGAAAACCCTGGAGGTGCTCCCTTTTAAGGGAGACATTCTTTTTGGAGAAGACCTCAACAAGTTAGTGGATGACTTAGCTTCTGCTAAAATGGCATGTCTGCCTATTACTGCTCCTTCGGCGCCGAAGGCTAAGAGTACCTCCTCTCATTCCTTTCATCCTCCAGGATAAGCAAAAGGTCAGGCTTACCCGAAACACGGTTGCACTTCCAAACCTGCTAAGCCCAAACCCAAACGGATCTGGTCTGTCCGTCAGCCTGTTTCCAAGACTGACAAGCCTGTCGCATGATGCGGCGGGCCTCCCTCTGTGGGATCCCAGTGTGGGGGGCCGACTTCTAGGGTATACCCAAGTATGGTTGAAGACAACTTCCTATGCCTGGGTATGGGAAGTCGTCACTCGAGGTTACGCCATTTCCTTCAAAAATTGTCCCCCTGATCGATTTTGCCTAACAGACATCCCTTCGGATCAGGTGAAGGCAAAAACTCTTCATTCGGTGGTACAGTCCCTCCTGGACACAGAAGTGGTAGTACAGGTGCCTCTGGCTCAGAGAGGCAAGGGGTAATATTCACCGCTGTTCCTAGTTCCAAAACTGAATGGGTCCTCCGGGCCCATTCTCAACCTCAAGTCCTTGAGCAAATTTGTGAGGTTCTCCAAGTTTCGTATGGAAACACTTTGCTCTATTGTTCTGGCCTTCGAACCAGGGGTTTAAGTGGTATCCCTGTACAGTCAGGATGCATACCTGCATATTCCTATTGCAATGTTGCATCAGCAATACCTGAGGTTTGCAGTTGGCAACCTCCATTACCAATTTTGGGCATTACCTTTAGGTTTGACCATGGCTCCGCGAGTCTTCACCAAGGTCATGGCGGTAATGATGGCTCTACTCCACCGTCAAGGGGTCAGGATTCTATTATACCTGGACAACTTGTTGATCCTGGGAAATTCCCCAGAAATTCTCCTACGCCAACTGGATCTGACTATCCAGTTTCTGCAAGCCCACGGGTGGCTCATCAACTGGAAGAAATCTTCCCTGGTCCCAGCATGGTTCACCTGGGGGCATTGTTGGACACTGACAACCATAGGTTGTTCTTGTCTCAGGAGAAAGTCCTGAAGCTTCAGGACAGGATTCGATGCTTCCTATCTCGTCCGCAAGTGTCGATACATTCGGCAATGCAAGTGCTAGGTCTCATGGTGTCGGCTTTCGACATGGTGGAGTACGCTCAATTTCATTCCTGCCCTCTGCAGAAGTTGATTCTTGCCAAGTGGGGCGGCCAGCCTCACTGGATCAGGTCTCAAATGATCTCCTTGACTCTGGAGGTCCTTCTCTCACTGAGCTGGTGGCTTCAGGACCAACGATTGAGCAGGGGTCGTCCCTTCTGGATCTCCAACTGGGTCCTTCAGACGACGGATGCAAGTCTGAGAGGTTGGGGCGCGGTGTTGGAGCAACTCTCCCTTCAGGGTCGGTGGACCAAGGAGGAGTCTCTCCTCCCGATAAATATTCTGGAATTGCAGGCAGTGTTCAACTCACTGAACTTGGCCCAGCATTTAATACAGCACAGACCTGTTCAAGTAGTCGGACAACATCACCACAGTGGCTTACATCAATCATCAAGGCAGCACTTGAAGCTGCATGGCAATGAGGGAACTACCACGGATTCTTCAGTGGGTGGAACGCCATCTGCCATCCATATTGGCAGTGTTCATTCCGGGGGTCCTAAACTGGGAAGCGGACTTTCTCAGTCATCAGGACGTACATGCCGGAGAGTGGAGCCTCCATCCAGAAGTGTTTCAACTCCTCGTGGACAGGTTGGGGCATTCCAGATGTGGACCTGATGGCATCTCGACACAATCACAAGGTACCGGTCTTCGGAGCAAGGACAAGGGATCTTCAAGCAGTGTTTGTGGATGCACTGGCAATTCCATGGAACTTTCAGCTGCCATACGTGTTCCCTCCGGTGTCACTTCTGCCCAGAGTAATAAGGAAGTTCAAGCAAGAAGGAGGAATCCTACTTCTGATCACTGCAGTGTGACCCAGACGGCTCTGGTTCCTAGACCTTCAGGGTCTCTCAATAGAGTGTCCCTTTCTACTTCCAGAATGCCCAGATCTCCTCATTCAGGGCCCCTGTGTATATCAGGATTTAGCCTGGTTGGCTTTGATGGAGTGGCTCTTGAAGCTTCTGTCTTAAGGGCCAAAGGATTTTCTGAGGTGGTCATTCAAACCATGTTGAAGGCCAGGACCCAGCTTCTGCTCGGATTTACCATAGGGTATGGAATTCTTACTTAGCTTGGTGTGCATTTAGCAATTATGATGCTTACAAGTTTAATACGGCCAAACTTTTGGCCTTTCTACAACAGGGCCTGGACCTGGGCCTTCGTCTGGCCTCCATCAAGGTTCATATTTCTGCCTTGCCGGTTTGGTTCCAGAGAAAAATTGCACCTGATGTGCATACTTTCAGGGTGTGTTGCTGATTCAACCTACTTAAACCCTGCCTGTGGCCCCTTGGGACTTGTCGTGGTTCTGGAGGCACTGCAAGGGTCTCCGTTTGAGCCTCTTGAATCGGCAGACCTTAAGTGGCTTTTTCTTAAGGTATTGTTTCTGCTGGCTATTGCCTCTGCTAGACGGGTGTCGGATTTGGGTGCCTTATCTTGTAGGTCACCATATCTGATTTTTCACCATGATCGAGCAGTTCTTAGAACACGTCCCGGGTATTTACCTAAGGTGGTTTCTTCTTTCCACCTTAATCAGGAGATTGTGGTTCCGGCCTTTGCCTCTCCTGATTTGTCTTCCAAAGAGCGGTCTTTGGATGTGGTACGTGCTCTCCGTATCTATGTGAAGAGGACAGCTCCTATCAGGAAGTCTGATTCTCTCTTTTTACTGTTTGGTTTTCACAAACGTGGCTGGCCTGCTAATAAGCAGACCTTGGCCAGATGGATTAGAATGGTAATTGCACATGCTTATGTACAGGCTGGTCTTCCTGCTCCTGCTACCATTAAGGCCCATTCTACTCGGTTGGTTGGACCTTCTTGGGTGGCCCGCAGTGGTGCGACCCTTGAACAATTGTGCAAGGTGGCTATGTGGTCCTCAGTGAACACGTTCATAAGGTTCTATGCCTTCGATACTTCCGCTTCCCAGGATGCTTCCTTTGGATGCCAGGTTCTTGTGCCTGCTACAGTGAGTCCCCTCCCATAAGGAACTGCTTTAGGACATCCCCATTGTTATTCCGTGTGGAGCCCAGTGTACCCTGCAGCAGAAAACGAGATTTATGGTAAGAACTTACCATTGTTAAATCTCTTTCAGCGAGGTACACTGGGCTCCACAGGGTGCACACCCTGACGCACTTAGCTTCTTTGGGTTGGTATGGCATTAGCCGCTGACACCCTCTCCTGTCGTGAGTGTGTGGTGTATGTGGCTACTAATGATTGTTGTCTCTTTTACCTGCTGCTGCATTGGACTGGTTAACAAAAACTGAGTTCCTGTGCACAGAGGCAGGGTTATAGTGGAAGTGGCGCTAGGCATTCTGGGATGAAGGACAAAGCTTTGAGCCTGTTGGTGCCTTGGATCAAGATCCTACTCTACACCCAGATGTTATTCCCGGTGGAGCCCAGTGTACCTCACAGAAAAAGATTTAACAACGGTAAGTTCTTACCATAAATCTCATTTTTGCAGTTTAAGGATTGCACTTGTTTGTATGCAATCTAGGAACTGGTTGGGTGCAGTCCTTAAGCATTCCGTCTTAAGGAATGTGAGACTGAAAGCTTGTGTTTGTTATATTGTTTACGGGACAGAAGGTCATGTGCCTGCTGTTGGATTGGCACATCATGCAGATCTTTCAGACTTTGGTTCACAGGCACTGTTGGTATGGCGGTTTTGTTGGCACTAGGTTACAAGGTACAATTTCCCCTTAATGATATACTGGATACTAAGAAACCGCTATTCATAAATAGCTATAGTCTCTCCAGTGCTTCTTCAGCTCTCCAGTGAAGTTTTTTGTTGTGAGCGCTAGTTAATGTTAATTTCTTAGGGGCATCCCTGTCTAAAGTCATAATGAATTTAATACACTTTTTAGAGCCAGACAGGCAACATGTCATATGGTATATCTCTCAATAAATGTTTTATCAAAATATTTTACATATTTGATAATCTTATGTGAAGATCAGAATTCAGATAATGAATATGATTTATTCATATTAAACCAAACATCACATCAAGCAGAAAATAAACCCCACAATTTAGATGTTTTACTGGCACTATACAGATTATTAGAATAACGATTGCAATAAACGGACCAATGCCGCCTCTCCGTGAGAGTACTAAGAAACATACAGTAGTCCATGTCCAATTTTAACATGTATAGAGGTGGCCAAAGGTTATTTGAATGTTTGCCAATTTTTCCTCACAGGAAAGAAAAAAAAATCTATTCTGATATGATTATTGTATGAATGCCCAGTAAAGGAATTCTTACAAAATGACAATGTCATTTATTCAGAGTTTAATGAATGTGAGATATGCAGTCTTAATAGTGTGCAGATAGAAGTTCATTTATGTTTTTCCCCTTATGTCAGTGATAATTATAATTTAGCTTTCTTTAATGATATGGCTTTACACAGTATAGTGCTGTATATCAATGTCAACATTTTAAAATAGTTTCCAGAAACACTTTGCAACTGAACAGGTGCATTTTATAAGATAAAACACAGAACAGTGTAGGAGGCTGTTTGTCCACTATAATCTTCATCTTAACATGTTTACTTTGCTGGGCTATGTCATTTTATTACTTTAGATTACAATATCTCACTAATTGATTTTATCTGTTAAAGTACAGTCTTGCTAGATGCTGAGAAATGCCTCCAATGTAACAATAAGGACACTGATCAAATGATAAATCATATTTCCAGGGAGAAAATTTTAAAACTTTCAAGTGTTGCTGGTAGTTGAGGACATTTGTCCAATATGATGTGCTTGTTCCTGCAAATTATTTATTTTGATCAATTTGTATACTTGGATTATTTGTATGCAGACTTTAATGTAGCAGCTGACACTACTTATATGTAATGCCTTTGTAGTAACCTCTATTTTACTTATTTGTATACTTGGTTACATAAACATATGCATATTTAAATAGTTTTTAATTTGCACTGTACTGGACATGTGATTTTATTTTAAATAGCATAGCTTCATACAGAAACATATTATTTTGTGCACCATCCACATTTCCTGTTAATACTGTACAGTATGTGTGCAAATTCAACAATATGGTTGAGAAATATGTTGTTTTTTTTATATACGGTATTCATGTGTCTACCCCCAAACAAGCCAGCAATGATTTTTGTGCAGACAAATTATGTAGATTAAATTGTGACTGGCTGTAATCTTTGGTCATAACATTGACATGTTTATAATTATTTAAATATGATTAACTAGACCACTGTCACAATTTGCCTCACCTGTATGACTGGTGCTGTGAATTGCTTTGTGCCTTCATCAGGTGTAGTAAAGCATTGTTGTCACTTTACAGTGAGAAGTTCCCACCTTAGGTATGGACAGCTACCATGAACTCTTAATTAGGGAAAATAAAGTGATAATTTTAGCACATTTATTATAACTTTTAACTAACCGCCATAGTATCAACTATTATCTTAAGTTTTAGAGTACCAAAATAAAGTTACATTTTCAACTCTAATGAAAAAAATATAGAAGTAAAAAACAAAAAAGTTTTTTCATCTTTCACTTGATAAAAATCCTTTAATTACCTTTTATAAGTTTCTTCTTTCAACTATGTATCTATAATTAAAATGCTTTATCATGAAAGCACATGAAAAAAAACTTGTTAGCTTCACTGATGGTGAGTCTCAATTCAAGTAGAGCAGGCCCACATTCCTATTTTATCATCATCCTTCAAGAAATATAATGATCCCTCTTTCTACTTCCCAGTAGTGTTTAACTTGTCAGCCTTGCATCATTACAACAGTTTTTAAAAGATCAATAGGAGCAAATTAATCTTACTGATACAGTATAATAAGATTCAAAGAATTCTGTGAGCACAGAGGATCCTGAAAATTATTCTTTTGATGTAATGACTATTTAGGCCAATGGCTTGAAAAAGACTGATATCTATGCAAAATTACTGTCCTAACAGCCTGTCTGTTCTAAATAATAAAAGTATATTTGGTTAGCCAGGCTAGTATGGCCATTTTTCATCTCATTGTGGTAGTCCTAAAGCATGTATACTGTATATATGCAGTACAAAGGTAATGTTAAAAGAACTCCAATGATCCATCAATTAAATACAGTCATCCCCTATGGACTTAATGACAAACTAGCATAGGGTACAGTTCTATGATACAGTTTAAGGGATTATTCTCTTGTATTCTCCCAATGTAACATTATGCACCATATACAGTAGTCTCTATATAATTACATAATACAATTTTGGTCACTAAGAGCATGGTCCTGCATTTATCTGTTTCTCTGTATGTATGTATATATATATATATATATATATATATATATATATACAGTGCTCAAAGTGGAGTGGTATGACATACCGCCACTTCCTTCCAGCATGGCAAATGGAGCTGAGCATCCGTGAGATACTAAGCAGATGTAGCACCAGCATCCACACATTCCCTGGAACATACAGCCCCCTTGCAGATGATGCCAAGTTAAATTGCTTCTGCATCTGCCCTGGCACTGGGATCTGATGTCTATGTCCTTGCTTGGAAAAGGAGCTGCAGTGAATGAGAAAGGGAATTGGGGAGCGGGGGTAAAGAGGAAGACATTAGTAAGAGGTCTAGGGAGTGAGAGACGGAAGCATGTAGGGAGGGTGGAAAGGCAAGGAGTGAAAGAGGGAAGCAGGCAGTGACAAGAACATGGGTTGAGAGGGAAGGAGGGGTTAAAAAGGTAGCAGGGAATGAGAGTTGCAGGGGGGTGATTAAAGGAGAGAAACGCAGGTGACCAGACACAAAGGAGAGCATGTCGAAAGTAAGAGGGTTACCTAGAATGATGGGATAGGGGTGCCTGATTAATATTTCCATACCCCCGCTTCTAAAGTCCTACTTCAAACACTATGTATATATATATATATATATATATATATATATCCATGTAGAAAACCCGGCACTCACTAGGGACAGCGTGGCCCGTTAGAACAAACCTTACTGGTGTGCCTTCCTAGAGATAGTGAATCCCACATGCAGAGCAAAAACAAATGAGGCGGCACTTCCAGATTTGTAAAGGTGAAAAACTTTAAGTCATAGATCGACGTTTCGGGGGGTCTCACCCCATCATCAGGATAACAAGTGTACATAAACAATAAAACATTTATGCTCACAGTCTGCCTGTTCTCCCGCCCGCCGCCGGCCGCAGCCCGGGACCCCTCTGTACACTTCCGGAATCCAGCCGTTGACGTCACCGGAAGCGGGGAACCAACGGGGACCTGCGTCGGAAGGGTAAGGGAGGAACACACAGAGCGCCCATGAGTCACCATGACAACAAATACACAAAAAAATAAAAAACGTGAAAACAACAGTTACGATGTGGGGAAAAGCCCCACAATATAAAATTGTGCCAAAACAACAGTAGTGACTGCACTGGACGGACAACCTACTACAAAAATAGCAAACATATACATAAATACATGAAATAGTAAAAGAAGATGCAGGCAATTAATATGAGACAGTGCGGCAGACATAGGGCACCAGTGCAAACCTCTAGAATGAAAATGCACTATGCTGAAACAATGTTCCAGATTATAGCTGGCAGTCAACTAGCCCTAGAGGGAATTCCTCTCCATTAAAGGGCTACACAGGATACCGTGTAGGCTAACAAAACCAGCACAGATCTAGACCTAGATGAAAGAAGATAGGCTTAACGCCTCTTTCAGCCCCTTGGGGCTGACTGTGTCAAGAGTAAAGATCCACCAAGCCTCAAGTTGGATGAGTTTTTTGGCCCGATCACCTCCTCTGAGGCATTTGGGGACCTGCGCTATCATCCTATACCTCAGAGTCGACATGCTGTGTCGGGCGCAAGCAAAGTGTCGCGCTACGGCCTGATCACTAGTCCCCGCAATTAGAGCCACCCTAATCGCGGTTCTATGTTGGGCAATATGCTCTTTGAATTGCCTCTCTGTCTTGCCCACGTAGTGAAGACCACATGGGCAAGACAGCAAATACACAACAAATTTTGAGGAGCAAGTGAGGGCAGGTCTAATAAAGAATTCCTTATCAGAATAGGGATGCCTGTACTTATTGCCTGTGATTAAAGCACTATAGGTAGTGCACCCCATGCATCTGTAACAGCCTCCTCTCCTCGTGAGGAAATGTTGTTTTGGTTGCCCCATCCCCGTAATATCTGTACGTACTACCAAATCCTTGATGTTAGGACCCCTTGTAAAGCTGGGTAGCAGGCGTGTATTGTGTAAAGATGGTAACTCGGGCTCAGATTTTATTATGGGCCATAACTGCTTGGCCCTTTTGCTGGTAATTTTACTTTTACTGGTGTATCTATTTACCAAAGGAAACAAATGCGTCTCAGATTGTCTTGGTGCTTTTTGTGACATGAGGTACTGGCGGTCAAGTGCCAGAGCCTTGGTCTTAGCCTGAGTCAACAGCTTTTGTGGATAACCTTGTGTCAGAAATTTTGTTGACATGTTGTCTACTTGTACTTCTCTGTCCTGGGGATCACTTACAATTCGACAGGCTCTAATGAATTGGGAGAAGGGCAAACTGTCAATGGTCGCCCGAGGATGAAAACTATTGTACTTGAGAAGAGTATTACGGTCAGTGGGTTTTACATACAGACTTGTCCGTAGTGACTGGTTGACGATACTGATATCTACATCTAAAAAGTGAACACGGTGCTAGCTAATACTAGCTGTAAGTTTAACCGGGCTCAGTGACAGATTGTGTCGAGATATTGTTTCTTCTAATGTAGAAATATCACCTGTCCACAAAAGCAGGATATCATCAATATACCGATAATATTTAAACACATGCCGACTGATATAGGAATCTGCAAAGAATAATTCTTTTTCTACTACATGCATAAATGAGTTAGCATATGAGGGGGCCACCCGGCTCCCCATGGCACAGCCTGCCTGCTGCAGAAAGAAATTACCATCATAAAGAAAGTAATTATGCTTTAACGTGAACTCGAGTAGCTTGATGAAAATACAAACATCAGGACCAGTATATAACGGATTATCAGTAATTAATTGATTTACTGCAGCCAGACCCCGATCGTGAGGTATGCACGTGTATAGACTGGTGACGTCTATACTTGCCAATACCAGATCAGAGGGTACTTGGGTAATTTCCTCAAAGCTTCTCAAAAGAGTTGAAGTATCCTTGAGATGCGTTGAGGTACCTTGTATAACTGGCTGCAGAAAGAAATCCAAAAAACTCGCTACCGGCTCACACAGCGACCCCCTGGCAGAGATGATGGGTCTACCAGGGGGATGCTGTGGGTCCTTGTGTAATTTGGGAATAATGTAGAAGACTGGGACAATGGGAAGGTTTTACACAGAAACGCTTTAGTATCTGAGTCTATGTATCCTCGATTGACACCATCCTGCACTAACTGGTGCAGCTCTTTCTTGAAATTTTCAGTGGGGTCTCCTGCCAATCTACTATAGGTGTCGCCGTCGTCCAACAGCCTCTGGCATTCTTGTTTGTAAGTGCTCAAGTCCATCACCACTACGGCTCCCCCCTTATCAGCACCTCGTATGATTATGTCTTGCCGTTTGTTTAGTATAAAGACAGGATCCAACTCCTGTCACACAAAAACAAAGGTGTTGGATTTTAGAAATGCTGACTTTGCAAAAATAGGGAGATGTTTAAGTGATTCATTGGCAGACTGGAGGAACTTGGAAGGAGTGCAGGAGAGGTGGAAAAAACTGAAAAGTGCAATACTTAGTGCAACAGACCTTTGTATCAAAATGGTTAGGAAAAGTACCAGGAAAAGGAAGCCAGTGTGGTTCACAAAAGAAGTATCAACTAGTGTGAAAGCAAAAAAGATGGGGAGCTCTAGATGTAGAATATCTAGACTTTAGTAAGGCATTTGACACTGTCCCACATCGCAGACTGCTAAATAAACTTGAAAGCCTGGGGGTGGATTATAAATCAGTTAAATGGATAAGAACCTGGTTGCAGGATAGGAAACAGACAGTCAAAGTTAATGGAGTGCAATCTATGGAGGGAAATGTTACCAGTGGAGTACCCCAGGGATCTGTACTTGGTCCAGTTCTCTTTAATATCTTTGTTGGTGACATTGCAGATGGTATTGAAGGGAAGATATGCCTTTTTGCACATGATACAAAGATATGCAACAGGGTAGACACACCGGGTGGGGTCAAACAAATGATTAATGACCTAGGTAGGCTTGAGAAATGGTCAAGAACTTGGCAACTACAGTTTAATGCTAAAAAATGCAAAATCGTGCACTTGGGTCTCAAAAACCCAAAGGCTAAGTATAGTATCAAGGGTACTATAATGGAAACTACTGAGGAGGAAAGAGATTTAGGAGTCATTATTTCAAGTGACTTGAAGGCAGGAAAGCAATGCAACAAAGCAATGAGAAAGGCAAGTCAGATGCTTGGTTGCATAGTGAGAGGAATCAGTAGCAGGAAAAAAGAAGTGATAATGCCACTGTATAGGTCATTGGTACGGCCCCATCTGGAATACTGTGTCCAGTTCTGGAGACCCTATCTCCAGAAGGATATAAATACATTAGAGAGTGTACAAAGAAGGGCAACTAAAATGGTGCATGGCCTACATCACAAAACTTACCCGGAAAGGCTAAAAGATCTTAACATGTATAGTTTGGAGGAGAGAAGGGAAAGGGGGGACATGATAGAAACTTTCAAATATATCAAGGGTCTTAACAAAGTTCAGGAGGGAAACATTCTTCAAAGGAAAAGAAGTATTAGAACTCGAGGGCATACATTGAGACTGGAGGGGGGGAGGTTCAGGGGAAATTTAAGGAAAAATTACTTCACAGAAAGGGTAGTGGATAAGTGGAATAGCCTCCCATCAGAGGTGGTAGAGGCTAAGACTGTAGGGCAATTTAAACATGCTTGGGACAGGCATATGAATATCCTTACAAAGAATTAAGGTTAAAAAAGGGTTGAGATTGCCTAAAGGATAAAATAAAAAAGGGGCAGACTAGATGGGCCAAGTGGTTCTTATCTGCCGTCAAATTCTATGTTTCTATAAGTTTCTATGTCCCTCAGTGCTGCATGTTCATCTTTAGAAAGATTCCTATGAATGTCGGGAAATGCTCCCGGTGCCCCCTTACTACTCAGGTCCAGTAATCTGGAAAATGTCCGAACCGACGGATTGAAAGACTGTGGATCAAAGGTCGAAGCAGCCTTGAATTTTTTACCAACACTGGTCTGTCCTGACATCGCTTCGTCAACTCCCACATTTCGTTGGGCCTTATCTTTGCTTTTATGACTAGGTTTGTCGAAAAACTCCTTTATTTTAAGTTTTCTATGAAACTTAAAATTATCAACTTTCCATTGAAACTCTTGATTTAAAATGCGTGGGAGCGAAACTAAGTCCTTTGGCTAGAACCTGCGTCTCAAATTCCGTCAATGGGCAGCTTGAAAGATTAAAGATTAGGTCCTTGGACCCTTCGGAGGCTTGCTTGCGCCTCTGCCTCTGCGCCTGCCTCCCCCTCCTTGTGGGTTTGCTCTTGACCCGGCCTTGTAGGCCCAGGTATCCACGCCTAAAGGGACCCCTGACGGGGCTTGCGCCAGTTCACTGTCACTGGCTGAAGTGCTAGAATAAGGTCCAGTTCTTTTGGGTTGTCCTCTAGCTTTATTAAAATGCACAGTACCACTTGGGGGTCTACTCGTAGTATTAAGCCAATTGTAGACTCTGTGTTCTGCGTAGTCTAGCTGGACTTTAATAAATTTTTCTTTTTTGAATTTTAAAAGATAATTCTGGTAACTTTCAAGCTGCTGCTGTAGTTGATTTAACCATTTTGTATTGGTATCTTGACGTAGCGACGACAGGTGTTCTTCTTCAAAGCTGGTAATTTTATCTTTCATACTGTTTAATTCCTTAGTGGATTCCTCTATGACGAGGAGGATAAGATCAATTGAGCATTTATTGAGGATCGCGATCCACTTGGAGCAGAAAGAAATGCTGTAGCAACCTATCGTCGGAATATTGTGCATTCTGAATCCCCTTGGGATTTGCTTATTTCTGTAATATTCAGAGAGCGTCAGTCCATGGTAGTGGAAATCAATTTCACGTTTTTTTACTTTGAACCACTCTCTGAATAAATCCTCATTGGAGCCACTTGCACGTAAATCAAAAGACAGTTCGGATAACAGAATGTCATGTGCTTCGGCGTCGGAATAACTGAAAGTGTCAGTCGTATCACATGCCAGCATCTGGTTCACCAGATCTGCTGCAGTACTGTCCGTGCCTGCCATTCTTGTCTGGTCCAGTGCTTAAGTGCTCAGTGCTAAATTTAAAGTGCAAGTGCTGAATAAAGAGGTAAAGTGCTACGTGAAAAAAGTGCTGCAAGTCCTGGAAGATATAAATGTCGCTGATTGCAGGTGCCTTGGTAACTGAACAGTTTCCAAACTGGGCTGCCTGTAGCAATATATCCATGTAGAAAACCCGGCACTCACTAGGGACAGCGTGGCCCGTTAGAACAAACCTTACTGGTGTGCCTTCCTAGAGATAGTGAATCCCACATGCAGAGCAAAAATAAACGAGGCGGCACTTCCAGATTTGTAAAGGTGAAAAACTTTAAGTCATAGATCGACGTTTCGGGGGGTCTCACCCCATCATCAGGATAACAAGTGTACATAAACAATAAAACATTTATACTCACAGTCTGCCTGTTCTCCCGCCCGCCGCCGGCCGCAGCCCCGGGACCCGTCTGTACACTTCCGGAATCCGGCCGTTGACGTCACCGGAAGCGGGGAATCAATGGGGACCTGCGTCGGAAGGGTAAGGGAGGAACACACAGAGCGCCCACCTAGTACCTCGGCGAGGGTCCCTTTAGGGAAACCCCCGGGGGTGGAAAAACCTGTAAAAGAGCGGCCACCCGCAGGGGTGGACAAAATAAAAGGTGCAACCACAAGAAAAGCAGCCTAGAAACTGCTATAATCAACTTGTCAGAGAGAGTGTTGACGGAGGTAGAAATTGGGGTATTACAGCGGGGCCTTTCTTTTGTCCCTACGAATCTTCATGATGAGTTTGAGTGGAGGAGAGAACATCATAGGTTTGCACGTAAACTACGTCTGAAGGAACACTTTCAAAATAAATCTGTGCCATCTGAGGAAACTCCTGTTGAAAGGTTCATGAAAACAGCCGCTAGGTCTACATATGGCCCCCCATCAGTTAACCCTTCGCTCAAGACTTTTAATCGTTTACTAGATGACTCTGTCAATAGGTTTAGATCAGCTCCTGGTAAAGTGCAGAAAAATTTGTACAGAGCAGAAACTGTAGCGTTACAAGATCTTGCTAGGTATGAAGATATCATCATTCGGCCCGCCAATAAGGGCGGGGCCATTGTGATCCAGGGAATCCAGGAGTATCGGCTTGAGATCGAAAGGCAATTAGGGGAGACGGATGTATACAAAAGACTTTCTTTTGGCCCGACCAAAAGATTCCAAGCGGAACTGCGTGGGATTCTGGATGGGGCGGTCTAGGAAGGTGTAATTTCTCCAGCTTTGCAGAAAATACTATATAAAGAATTCCCCAGGGTACCGGTTCTGTACACGTTGCCGAAGCTGCACAAGAACATGGTTACCCCCCCAGGCCGACCGATTATTTCTGCCCGTGAATCCCTATTACAAACGGTTGCTCAATTGTTGGATTTTATTTTACAGCCATTGTTACTGTTGAAGAAATCTTTCCTTAAGGACACGACTAGCTTCATCAAATTATTGATGGAGATTGAAATAGTACCAGAGGGGACGTTACTATGTTGCCTTGATGTATCTAGCCTGTATACATCAATCCCTCATACGGGGGGGTTGGTGTCGATGAGGCGTTTTTTACATCAGTTTCTTGATGAGTCTGTATTTAATCATAGCCTGTTCTTGCAATTACTTGAGTTAACTTTAAAAAGCAATTATTTTCTGTATGACAGTCAGTATTATGTACAGCTGCGCGGTTGCGCAATGGGGTCGGCAGTGGCCCCGGCGTATGCGAATGTGTACATGTTTGACATGGAGGACCTGATGTTTTTGAATAGGCCGGAGGTCAGTTGTAATATACTTAGGTACACCCGTTACATAGATGATATTTTCATTCTATGGACCAGGGGTACTGATACGTTTGAACAATTAATGCAGGAAGTAAATAGGATGGATACAACAATCAAATTCACGTATTCTCATAGTTTTGAAGAGATCCAGTTCCTGGATGTGGTGGTCCGGGTCAGTGGGGGCCGTGTTGAGACCGGCGTCCATTTCAAGGACGTGGACCGCAACACGTTCCTCCTGGCAGGGAGCCACCACCCGGGGTCCTTAAAACGAGGATTACCATTGTCACAGATGATGAGGGTGGCGAGAATTACTAGTGACGCATCAAAAATTCCAGATGATCTAGATGTATTGATCACTAAATTTAGAACCCATGGTTATGACCACGAGTTGTTACAGCAACAAAAGCAACAGGTGCTGGGGATGTCAAGGTCTGAATTACTCAAATCAACTAGAAGGAATGATGAGAAAGTAATCCCCTGGGTGAGCACCTTTACGGTAGCAAGCCCCATCATTGATCAGGCCACAAAAGCACTATGGCCGATTGTGAAATCAAATAGTGACCTGACATGTTTCAAGGATGTTAGACCTATGGCCGCATTTAAACGCGGTCGTAATTTAAAAGACAGGCTGGTGAAAACCGACATTTCAGGCAGAGGTATCACTAGACATCCTAATGTATACTGTAAGAAACCAGGTTGTTATAGTTGCTTCAATTGCGTTACTTGTCAATATATGTCACCCTGTAAAAGCTTCAAACATCCTCATTCTGAGAAAACTTTTGATATTCGCCATGTAATGACGTTCAAGAGCACGCACGTGGTGTATGTAGTTGTCTGTCCCTGCGGTTTATACTACGTGGGACAGACTACCCGTAGTTTTAGGGAGCATATGGCTCTCCATCGCTCCAGCATTGATCTATCACTATCAGGTAAATCAATTTATCAACCGGTAGCCAGGCATTTTTTAAAAAAAATGGGCCACCTGTTATCAGAGTTACGCTACTTCATGATCGATCATGTCCCTGAATCTTTACGAGGGGGTGATCGTAGCAAAGCATTGTTACTGTGTGAGGTCAGGTGGATGTTCAGGTTGAACACCATGGCTCCGCTTGGCCTCAATGAAAAAATTAATTGGAACAGTATAATGTAGATATTCGTTATTCCATACACTATGTACAAGACACTATTCTAAATTGAATTATTTTACTGTTTTTGCTAGGTTTCAGCCACTAATAGGGGTGCATCAGGTATAACTATTTGCCTTGGAGCTTTAATTAATTCATGTTGAGTAATATTCTATCTATATAGCAACACTTGTGTATGCATGATTAATGTTCTCCCCAGGTCGGTGTTTTGTTTTAATAAAGTTGTTGTTTGATTAACGTTGGTGTTTTAAATGTATTTCAGCTGCTGCTACACCGCGCTGATGGGCGCTGGAGACCGGGTTTCCATGGCGACTCCTGGGTTGGAATGCAAGCCGTGTTGTCTCTATGACAACGACCGGAAGTATCCGCCCGGAAGTACGTCATTGGGATGGGATCCGAACCTCAGGTGCGGCCAGGCGCGGCGTGCGGCGCTGATTCATGGGGTATTTCAGAGGGTAAGTGTTTGTATGTTATTTTAGCTTGGTGTTGTCTGGAAGAAGGAGCTAACAGCTCCGAAACATCACAATAAATGGACCAGCAATTTTGCCTATTTCAAACCCTGTGAGTGCCGTTTGTACCGACTTTGGAAAACTATATGCTAAGGAAAAACAAAACAGCTTGGAACTGCGCTTAGCATTTAATTATAGCTTTTTATTCTTTATCACCATAAAATATAGATAAAAAATGTATATAATTATACAATTACCGGCCGGATTTCTTGTAATATACAATCAACACATAAAATATTTAGTATATCTAAAATACATATCAATTGCACACAGAGAAATTTCTCTCCTTAAAATATATAAATTTATGCACAACGGGGGAACTCCACTAATTAAGAGAAACTGACTTTGTAACAGTTTTGACTTCGCAGGCGTCCCTGCAATGTGTACTATCTCGTGAACTGTCCGTTCAGTTTATGGTAGAAAGAATGGTAAATTGTTACCTCAGTTGTTTAATCATTCCGGGCTGTCCCGAAGATCACAGATGTCAGCACAATAATTATTGGACAGATGTTGTATACTTTTGTCCTTCCTTTAAGCAACGGAATGACTCAGCAGTCTCTGTATATAATATGAGGGAGTTCAGGTGTCAGAGTGTCCATGTATCAGCACAACGGCATTCTCCATGCGGTTATATCGAGCTGATAATGAAATCCTCCTATTAGCCCCAGGTGCCGCATCTGCCTCTATTTAAGATGTAATTAAAACTCAGATAAGGGAGCGCATATATATATCCTATACACACTGAGGAAGCCGCCGAGGACACATGAAGGCGGAGAAACGCGTATGTGAAACGAGTGAGTCTATAGCCGGCCGGCATATTTAACTATTCCAGGAAACGCTTGCTGCCTCCACTACATTATTCCACTCAGTACCCGGTTATCCGGACCCCAGTGCTAAGGGGGAATAAGGAGTGCGCTCCCTTATCTGAGTTTTAATTACATCTTAAATAGAGGCAGATGCGGCACCTGGGGCTAAAGGGAGGATTTCATTATCAGCTCGATATAACCACATGGAGAATGCCGTTGTGCTGATACATGGACACTCTGACACCTGAACTCCCTCATATTATATACAGAGACTGCTGAGTCATTTCGTTGCTTAAAGGAAGGACAAAAGTATACAACATCTGTCCAATAATTATTGTGCTGACATCTGTGATCTTCGGGACAGCCCGGAATGATTAAACAACTGAGGTAACAATTTACCATTCTTTCTACCATAAACTGAACGGACAGTTCATGAGATAGTACACATTGCAGGGACGCCTGCGAAGTCAAAACTGTTACAAAGTCAGTTTCTCTTAATTAGTGGAGTTCCCCCGTTGTGCATAAATTTATATATTTTAAGGAGAGAAATTTCTCTGTGTGCAATTGATATGTATTTTAGATATACTAAATATTTTATGTGTTGATTGTATATTACAAGAAATCCGGCCGGTAATTGTATAATTATATACATTTTTTATCTATATTTTATGGTGATAAAGAATAAAAAGCTATAATTAAATGCTAAGCGCAGTTCCAAGCTGTTTTGTTTTTTCTTGTTATATTTAATTGGTGGCATACGAACCAGGCCCCAGGAACGTGCGGCTAGCGTTTGATTTAAACATTAGCGCCCAATTTTGTTCTTGTTTTTTGCTATATATGCTAAGGACTCAGGCACCAGGGGATGGTGTAATCTAATTGAGTGCCGACTGATTTGGAGGACTATATATATATATATATATGTGTGGCACTCACGGCTGGTAGAATCATAAATCAATAAGACCACGCAGGGCTTTCATCAACGTTTCAATCCTATTGAATTTTCGTCAGGATTTGAATTGAAACGTTGATGAAAGCCCTGCGTGGTCTTATTGATTTATGATTCTACCAGCCGTGAGTGCCGCCTCCCTTGTTCATTTTGTGTCTGCTTTTTGCTGTGGAAGGCACCGGGCCTATTGATTCATCTTATGAAGTGAGTGCCGGTTCATTTGATGTATATATATATATATATATATATATATATATGTGTGTGTATATATATATATATATATATATATATTTGTATTAACTGCAATCAGATATTTGAAGATGTAAAGTCCTTCTGCAATATATGCTGCACAATAGCAATGGGTCAATGTTTGTTATATCATAATATAGATCTCTGAAAGGTGCAGCTGTGACTAGTTCAATTGTCTCAAAAAGTCTAAGCTTATGTGCCTTTTTGTGCTCTTAAGAGAATATATTCTCTGATTCACATGCAAAAGCAAAACCATTAAAATATAAAGTTTAGAAAAGGAAACACAATGTGCTAGTTAAAACAATATGTATCAATAATATAACTTTTAATATACAGTATTTATGCAGGAAGAGGGAGATGTAGCAAACCTTCAAGAGAAAAACAGTGGATAAGTTTCCCATAGCAACCAATCCACTGTCGTTTTTTAGACTGTGCTAGAAGCTGATAAGTTGCTCTGGTCAACATCTCCACTTTATTTGATACAACTCCCCTTGAGTAGCTGAATTATGTCACTAAAAGATATTGCACAAATGAGAAGTAGAGGATAGAAAGATTTGATATCTTACAAAATGGACAAAGATCAGTGAAGCCTACTGTGTGTAGACGGTGGTCCGAATGGCAATGAGAAATACAAAAATAACAGACTGACCTGCAGAAGCAGTTCATTTATAATGGTCATTTCAGGCCCGTATGACTGACACAGCTAAACATCACCTATTAGTGTCTCAGTGAGATTGTATTGATAAATTGCACCAATAACAGAATCTTTTATCAACATTCTTTAATAAATAGAGTAAGCTGGTAATTGGTAAATCCACCATGTTTATCTGAAAAACTATTTTTTTACATTCATCATCACTATATAATCAGGGTACAAGATTTATCATACAACATAAGCTACTGTAGGAATGGAAGTATACTAGTTTATTATTTCTTGGAATGGATTTACCAGTGTCAAAAACCAGTACATAAATTAATTCATAGATCCTCATTCATCCTTGCAGGACATAATGGATGCTTATAGTGTGGTAATATCTTGCGTGCAGTGATTCATACAGTATTAAAGACACTGGAGGAGTTATCTATAAAAGTACACTAAGGGCATATTTTCTAAGCAGTGACTTTTTAAAGCCACTGGTTGTTGGTGTTCCAGTTTGGGTTTGAAAATGGCAATAATATTAAATGTAAAAAATGCCTGGTTTTAAATGAAATATTATTGCCATTTTTTTTAAATCCCACACTTATGGTGTATACACACAGTGATATTTTTTCTCTCGAATTTGACTATATAGTCAAAATCGCAAGAAAAGTTAGTGCAAATCGCAAGGTGTTATGCCACTTGCGATCCTGATTCGATCCTGATGCGCGGTCCCGCCTGGTCGGCATCGCAAAAAAAGATAGACTCTGCAGGCAAGTCTATCCTTGCTAGATCGGTGTACTATCTAGTTCATCTCACATGTCAATGACATCTCACATAAGCCAAAATCTCACATAAGCCAAAATCATAAGCATACATGGTCCATATCTCAAGAAAAGTTAGTCAAAATAGGTGGTGCTGGGCTCCGGGGAGTTCAGGGGAAATCGCATAGTGAAAATCGGGTATAGCAAGGATCTTACCGTGTGTACACACCATTAGAACTGCTAAAAATCAACTACTTTCAGACAACACTGCTTAAACATATACCCTTAACACCAGTGGTTCCCAGCCTCGGTCCTCAAGTATCCCCAACAGTTCATGTTTTCCAGGTCACCTAGCAGCTGAACCAGGGGTGTTTTAAGAGACCAGAAACAAAAATTCTCCTTTAGTGGAGAAAAAAGAAGCGCTGGTATTTAAATGTTATTTATTTAGTAATTCTATTGTATCATACATAAATAAAACACTCAATTTTTTTGCAGAAAATGAATTTCCGGCCGGTAAATAAATTAAAATAAATCGATTAATTAAAATTAAAATTAACCCCACTTGTAGAAGCACATTTAGGGAAATTCCCAATAAAACTGAGGTAGTAATTTCTAGAACCTTCAAGTATCCAAAGAGCAGGAAATCGGTATTTGTTTGGATGTTATCCTTAATACCCAAGCACAGTCTTGTACAATTATGAAAAGTCCTCCCGGCCACTGGTTGCTATTCCTTTAATGCAGACATATCCAGAGAAAAGATAAAGGTGCCTTATTAGATAGTCAAATTTATAGTTATAGTGACTCACCAATGTTTCTGCCACTATTCGGTAAATCAATGCAGATGCAAAGGATGGGGGGTGTTCTCCTCCCCACAGTCGCTGGTGGTCTGTGCAGAAACAATATTGCTCCTGCTTGTGGTGTCGTCACAGCACTGGCCGCTCTCCTGCTTTCCGTGTGCGGCAATAAGCACTTCCTTGCTTTCGGTGTTCGGCTGCACGCTGTACACAGACTGTGCTACAGAGCACCACTACTGCTTCCAATATTATAGCGGGTAAAGAGTGCCAGCCGCCCCAATCTGATTCTCAACGTGGGGGAATAGATTAGAAGCCAGCTAGTAACATATAGAAAATTGACGCATTTCCCCGCCTTCCAGTCCGATCGGCGGCTTCCTCAGAATGTGTTTTAAGAGAAGAGGAGGCCTCTTTCGCATTTGGGCCCATCCTCTTTGCCGGCAGCATTGAGAGTCTGAGCACTAGAGCGCTCAGAGTCTACTGCGCATGCGCAGATCTCCGGGAAAATGGTGCGGCGGACATTTTCCCTGAGATTTCTCTACTGTGCATGCGCAGAACTCTGTGAAAATGCCCGCTGGGCCATTTTCACGGAGTTTTAACACCACCGTGGATGTCGTGCAGGACTCTGGAGGGGTGAGTATTCAGGAAATGGGTGCAGCATGTGCGGTGGGGGCCTTCTCTGGACTCAGGGGCCCGTGTGCACCGCACACACTGCACCCATTATAGAAACGCCAGTGAGCTGAACAGGTGTATTCATTACTCACTGACACATTTTAAAAGACCCAAAGTTGGAGCTATTTATTTCACTTACAATCCTGTGAGGAGACCTGGAAATTATGAACTGTTGGTGGTACTTGAGGACAGCAGTTGGGATCCACTGCTTTAGACTGAAGTATTGCAGTAATGTTTCTTATTTTGTAAAGACTTTAACTAATACATTAAAGGGCTAGATTTAGAAAGTGATGGCTTTGACCCCTAAATTTAAACTATTGTGTTTTGCATTAAATTTTATTGAATTTTGACATTTTCAGTTAAGAGTCATAAGGCGGTATGAAAATTATATATTACGCCCAATCTCCTTTCTAAAGTAATCCCCATTATCGCACATATCTCACCCATAGTAATCAGGTTTAGCTGCGTAAATGGTTGGGCGACCTCGCTCTCTCAGGGGATAGCGAGCTAAAATGATTATACCACGCCCGCCAGCAGAAACAGAACGGGTATGGAAAGGTGTGAAAAGAATTGAATACCGCCCATAAAGTCTCTGACATCTTTCAAAAGTCACTACTCATTAACTTTTGCATCAAGTGTCTAATATATTATTATTAGGAACAAGGGCGGCAATTCCAAGTTGATCGCAGCAAGATTTTTTTTAGCAGTTGGGCAAAACCATGTACACTGCAGGGGAGGCAGATATAACATGTGCAGAGAGAGTTAGATTTGGGTGTGGTGTGTTCAATCTGCAATCTAATTTGCAGTGTAAAAATAAAGCAGCCAGTATTTACCCTGCACAGAAATAAAATAACCCACCCAAATCTTACTCTATCTGCACATGTTATATCTGCCTCCCCTGCAGTGCACATGGTTTTGCCCAACTGCTAAAAAAAATTCTGCTGCGATCAACTTGGAATTACCCCAAGGAGCAAAGGAAAACTTCCTTTGTTGACTTTGGTCACACAGTTCGCTGAATTTTTCTCTTGATCATTTGCTGCCTTTCTCATTCTTTCAATTGTTTGTAAGTGATAATATGCCAAATAAATTTTGATTAAATCCAAAAGGGAAAAGTAAACTGCTGGAATATATTGCTACAAATAAATATTTACATTAATATTTCACAGTATTGATTAGAAAAAATGCAGTGTTTCTTTTTCTGGCTGAGATGAAATACTCTTAAAGTTACACCTTTCTATTTCTGTGTAGTCATGTGCATTTTAACTATGGGAAGGGAATTATTTCATATGCAATATTCATGTATTATAGTTATGTGCTGTGGCAAGGTGTGGGATGAAGCAATATACTGTATATAATTTAAAATATATTCTAAGTGATATTAATAGCTGGGATACTAACTTGCCAAGTGATTCTGTTCATTTACTTACAATATTTGCAACTAGTACTGTGTACAGTATGGTGTAAGTGCTATTTGGAAAAAAGTTAAATGGGAACAGTGAATAGTTGACTATTATCTCTTATATAATATATTATTGTTGCTGTCTTTTAAATGGTCTGATTTTTCTAAATGAAGCACTCAGAAGTGACTGGTGACACATTTTTTGTAATTTTGAAATATTGTTTTTTATAGCAAGTATACACAGTACTGTATATTTTAGATTGGGTAATCACTCGTGTTGATGAACATGTACATTTTGGTTTCTATTGAATCCAACAGTTGCAAGTTTTACAAATGAAAACAATCGACAAGAGATAAACAAAAAAAACATTTTTTGAGGGAGTGGGTAATTGTCTAGAATATGTAGACTACATGACATTAGCATGCACCTGGTTGTTTGTATTTTTATGTACTTTCCCGCAGGGCCAATGTAAGATTTGTATCTTCTCACTTGCCTCCAAGGTGTCATGCAACAGACTCTGACTCCCTCATACCAAAGAAGCTACTGTCGTTATATCTGCTGGGGCTCTCCCATTAGCCAAACAGTAAACATAAACATATTAATCCTGGTAAACTTGGTGCCTATTCCCAGTTTCAGAGCTACTGTACATAGGTACCATAATGTTGGATTGATCAGCTGAATCCAGTTTCTTCCAATCACATAGGAACTATCTTCCACCTGACCAGAGGCATGAATAGCTGATCAGAGCACCCTATTTAAACCCCTCCCTTGCATTTGCTCATTGCCAGCATCAAACACAACCACTTCAATACAGTGTGAATTGTTGTGGCTGCCATTACTTGGAGTGTTTCAAGTGTCCTGCATTCCAATGCCAAGTTCAGTCATGTTGCAAGTGATAAACTCCGACACGATGACAAGCAGTCTTGTGTGCTACGATGAAACAGGCTGTCTTGAAAAATTAATGAGACAAAATCTGCAACATGCACCTCTTCAATCATAGACATCCTTTGTGAAAGTGTAGACTTTAGAGCAGAGAAGTGTGAAATATTCACCATCACAGAGACATCTCCAAGTGAAATCTAATGATAAAAGAACCTCTGTACAGCACAAATCCTAATGCATCAATTGATGCTTCCAACATGGTGAATTTTATTACCTATGGTGCTTAGTAATTCGAATTAAGAGGTGTATCCACAAATAATGCTACAACCTCACTAATATTCCACATTGTAGACAGTCATGTCAAACCACTTCTGGGTCCGCCAAATAGTATTAGGATAGGTCTGATAATACTGGAAGCTGAAATACATGATATCAAATTATGCATTCCAGAACTCAGAGACTGCTTACTTATATGACAATATCACCATGCATTTCAGTGAATCTGTTGCTCAAACTATTTGTGCTCCCAGGCAAATACCACTTATAATGAGAGAGAAAGCCATAGCAGAACTTAACTACATGATTGCCCTTGAAGTTATCACCGATGTGGAAGATACCACTCCAAGGGTCGTAGATGTCAAGAAGAATGGGATCCATCCATATCTACACATTGATCTGGTCCATTTGAAATAGGCAATTATGCGACCATATTACTCAATAAAAACTGTGGAGCAAGTAATTGCTGACATGCCAAATGACAAGGTTTTCACCATCTTAGTTTCCAAGTGTGGGTTCTGGAAAATCGATTCTGACAGAATATTATCCATGCTAAACACATTCATGACACCAATGGACATGTATGCATTTCTCAGAATATCTTGTGGAATATATACTGGCAATAATGACTTCCATAGCGGTATGGAACACCTGTTGAGCTACCTGTGTGCAATCATTATGGATGTCATCCTGATGTTTGGTTCCAGTATGGAAGAGCATGAACTGTGCCTCCAAAGTCCTGTACAGGATATGTTCACTAACATGAAACTAAATCCTGACAAGTGCCATTGTGGGGCATTGAAGTTCCTTATGTGGGTCACCTGCTCACCTCCTAGGAAGACAAAGTAGACTATGCAAAGACACAATCAAAATAGAATATGCCTTCCCCTTCATACAAGATCCGGCTCCAGCAATCTCTAGGTATGACTTCCTCTAAAACTTCTTAACTCACTATAGTACTCCTCTTCACCAGCGTCATCACCAGGATACTGCTTGGTGTTGAAACAATCTGCTGTTTCCTAACTGTAGTCCATGTTGACACACAGCACTTTTGTTTCTTTGATTTGCAGTTTCCTGTCTTGATTTGAGCTGATGCTTGTCAGCATGGCCTTGGTGCTATTTGTATGCAGACAAATACAAGTTGCATTTTTTCCATAGCTCTTACAGACATAGAATCCAGGCAGCCTCAGATCAAGAAGGAGCTATTAGTATTGTCTGCCATAAAAAGTTTCATGACTTTATATATGAATTGCCTTCCATTGTGAAGACTGACCAGCAGCCTCTCATCACAATACTGTGGGCATTTCTGCACACTGCTTCTGACAGAATTCATTGCTTAAGCTGAGATGACAATGGAATCACCTGGATGCATTGTAAAGGTGAAGCCATGTGCTCCATGTTGATAGTGCCCCCCATGTGTGTTAACTTCTTACTGCATTGCTACTGATTGTGAGGATGATTTCGATGTAATGGAGAATAATATTCCATCCCCCAACCAACTTCATGAGGTCACCATCAATGAAGAAAACTCTGTCACAGGTTATCTTAATTTTAAAGGCTGCCCTACCGCCTCTTTTGTCCCAGGACCTATTTCCTTTCTTTGCAATGCATGATGAACTTACTGTATCTTATGGTGTTCTCTTGATGTGTTTAACATTACATCACCCCCCATTATCTCCAGAATTTTATTGCCTCTCAGGTGCATCTTGAGGTGGTGAAGCTATAAAATGCAGTGCTAAGGATGCTCTATGCTTGACTACCTTGTATGGTAACATTGTTTGTATAGTTGAAGCTTTTGCTCCCTGCAATGCTGTATGTCCCCATCATGCCAGAGAACCATTGACACTACATAAGATTGACGGTCTTCCTTGATCCATTGTTGCTGCTGACATTTTTGATTGTGATGGAAGGAACACCTTGTATTGGTGGATTCATACTCTAGTTGGTTTTGTATTGGACAATTTACCCAATGTCACAAGTACAGCAGTTATAATCAAAATGAAGAAACAGTTCTCTGTGCATAAGCAGTTGTTCAAAGAATGCAATACAGTTGTGTAGCACCTAACTAAAAAGGTTCAGAACTCAGTAAGTCATCACACCAAAGACCAGCAGCCCAACATCTCTCTGAACAAATGGGCTTGTTGAAAGGGCAGTTCACTCTGCCAAGCCCTTGCATAAAAATGTTCCAGAGATGGATTAGACCTGTTCCTAGCTCTCTTGGATTTAATAAAAACCCCTAGAGATAGACTTCCCTCTTCTGCACAGTGTCCCCTAACCCGAAGCACCTGTACTGTGATAACAATGCCAATAGTGCAATATATAACCATTTGTGGAGCATGACTAACTCCAGGCATCCAGACATGCTCTGATAGAATGTCACACTATCTGACTCTGACGGAGAGGGGAGCAAGTGACGTCACCCGCTCACAACACCTATGTGGATGCCAGGCGCAATGGCAGCGCCCACGCTCCGGAGGACCGCCGGGAGCAGCGCCAGCCAGACGCCGGGACCCGGAACCCACCGGAGGTCGGAGCCGCCAGGAGAGCCAGCAAACACGCAGGGGTAAGCCCGGTGGCCGCGATCCCCGATGTGTGACAGTACCCCCTCCGTCAGGAGTAGCCCCGGACACTTTCCTGGCTTTGTTGGATGCTTGGAGTGGAAGATCCGAACTAGTCGAGGAGCATTGACTTCAGAAGCTTTTATCCAACTTCTTTCTTCAGGACCATAGCCTTTCCTTTCTACTAAATATTGAAGATTCTTGTGATAGTAACGAGAGTCAAGAATTGTTTTGATCTCAAATTCTGTTCCAACCTCGGCTCTACCGAGACTGGACTAGGGGACTCTGAATGAAAACGATTTAGGATGAGAGGTCGTAGAAGAGAAACATGGAAGGAATTAGGTATCCGAAGGTGTGAGGGTTAACCCAACTTGCAATCTACAGGATTTAGGACTTGCAAGACTGGATAGGGACCGATGAACCTCTGAGCAAATTTCATAGTGGGTACCCTGAGACGGAGATTACGGGTTTAAAGCCATACCCTGTCGCTGACTTTATATTGAGGAGATGCCCGTCGTCTTTTATCCACAAAGAATTTGTATCGAGCAGAGATCCTCTTGAGGTTAGCATGAACCTTACTCCAGACTTGACTGAAGTGTTGTAAGGTGGAAGCAACTGCAGGAATATCCTCTGAAGGAAGGAGTGGTAACTCTGGAATTCGTGGATGGAATCCATAGTTGATGAAAAATGGAGACTCGCCAGAGGAAGAGTGATACAGATGATTATGGGCAAACTCGGCCCAGGGTAAAAGTTCCACCCAGTTGTCTTGTGAGGGAGAAAGATAAATGCGGAGAAAAGTCTCTAAATCCTGGTTGACTCGTTCGGTTTGTCCTTTGGTCTGTGGATGGTAAGCTGATGAGAACTTGAGTTTTATTTGTAAGGCAGAACAAAGAGCCCTCCAGAATCTTGCAGTAAACTGTACTCCCCGGTCAGAGACTATTTCCTGTGGTAACCCATGTAAATGAAAGTGTTCTCGGATGAATAGTAAAGACAACTTGGGAGCCGTTGGAAGACCTGTCAACAGAACAAAATGTGCCATCTTTGAAAAATGATCCGGTGATGAAGTCCATGAAAATATGGGTCCAGGGTTTACCAGGAATGGACAAAGGACGAAGCAACCCGACTTGAGGTAAATGAGGAATTTTATGTTGGGTACATTGTGGACAAGAATTAACATAGTCCTGTATATCTCTTCTCATAGTGTCCCACCAATAAGATCTTCGTAGGAATTCAAACATCTTTTGAGCTCCCGGGTGACTGGAGAACTTAGAAACATGGGCCCATCGAAGCAATCTTGGTCAGAACTCAGCTGGCATGGACATTCTCCCAGAAGGTGGATCTAGGGACGTTGGAGCTGCGGAAATGGAGACTGGACTGAGAATTAAACTTTTCTCTAAAGAATTCTCTTCATCCGAGGCAGACAAAGAACGAGACAGAGCGTCAGCTTTAGCATTAAGGGATCCAGCCCGGTACTTAATGACAAATGAAAACCGAGTGAAGAAGAGCGCCCATCTGGCCAGACATTGGGCGGTTTTTATGTATAATAAATTCTTGTAATCGGTGTAGATAGTAATTAAATGTTTAGCACCTTCCAATAAGTATCTCCATTCCTCCAAAGCAGATTTAATTGCCAAAAGCTCTTGATCTCCTATTGTGTAATTCCGTTCCGCAGGAGAAAATTTTCGAGAGTGGAAACCACATGGATGCAATTTCCCTTCAGAAGAATACTAAGAAAGGATGGCCTCAACTTCAACCGAAGAGGCATCGACTTCCAGGAAGAACGGTTCCTTGAAATTTGGCTGTTGTAGTACCGGGGCAGACATGAAGGCTAATTTCAGCTGGGCAAACGCTTCCATAGCTTCGGAGGACCATAGACTTGGATTGGAACCCTTTTTGGTCAATGCAGTAATGGGAGCAACAATGGTGGAAAATCCCTTAATAAACTTCCTATAGTAGTTAGCAAAGCCCAAGAACCTTTGTACTGCTTTCAAGGAGAGAGGCCGAGTCCAGTCCCGGATGGCTGTGAGTTTCTCCGGATCCATACGGAGCTCTGTGCCCAGATGATGTAACCGAGAAATGGAATTGAAGGAACCTCAAAGGTACATTTGGAAATCTTGCCGTAGAGATGATTCCTACTTAGCCGGCGTAGAACCTCCTTAACCTGTATCCTGTGCTCCGCAAGATTCTTGGAAAATATTAGAATGTCATCCAGGTACACTACTACACTTTGATATAACAGATCACAAAATATTTCATTTACAAATCCTTGGAACACAGCAGGAGCATTACTGAGCCCGAACGGCATCACCAGGTATTCGTAATGCCCACCCCTGGTATTAAAGGCGGTTTTCCATTCGTCCCCCTGTCAGATGTGAATAAGGTTATAGGCTCCTCTCAAGTCAAGCTTTGTAAAGATGCGGGCTCCTCGTACTTTATCAAATAACTCTGTGATGAGCGGTAGGGGATATCTATTCTTGATAGTGATATAGTTCAATCCACGGTATCTATTAGACCCCCATCTTTATTTTCACGAAAAAGAAACCTGCTCCAGCCGGAGAGGTGGAAGGCCGAATGAACCCTTTTAGAAGATTTGATTTAATATAATCTGACATTGCCTGGGTCTCGGGTAAAGATAGGAAATACGTGCGTCCTCGGGGTGGCATCTTCCCCGGAACAAGCTCAATGGGACAATCCCACGGTCTATGGGGAGGTAACAGGTCGGCTGCCTGCTCAGAAAATACATCCGTAAACTCACGATAGACCTCTGGAATAAGATCCTCATCAGATCCAGAAGATGCACGGAGTGGAATAACAGGTGTGAAACAATTAGTGTGACAGTAGGAACTCCAAGATAATATTTGAGACGACTTCAAATCAATTTGGGGATCATGGGTTTTGAGCCAAGGAAAGCCAAGGACGAGGTCATGTGGCATCTCCGGAATCACTAGAAATTCTAAAAACTCTTGATGTAAGGCCCCGACTTGCAACTTGATTGGCTCCGTGTGACTCGTAATAAGACCACCAGATATTTTGGTACCGTTGATGGCAGTCAACATAATTGGTCATTTGACAGGCTGCAATTTCAAACCCAAACTCAGACCACAAGAACGAGAAATAAAGTTTCCTGCAGCCCCAGAGTCTAACAGGGCATACCGGGGTTTGGAAGTCAGCTCGGAGAACAGGGACACAGAGAGTAGACAATCCACAATTGGAGAAGATTTTGACGTGACTCCCAATTTGACTCCTCCGGAACAAGGTAGGCCTGCCCGTTTCCCAGGAGAGATTTACACAATTTGATGAAATGATCTGCAGCTCCACAATAAAGACAGAGCTTACTGTCACGTCTGCATTGTCGTTCTTCCGGGGACAGTCGGAAACAGTTAATTTGCATAGGTTCATCCGGAGCAGGTAATGCCACTGGCCTAGGAGGAGGAAGCCGAGACCTTGACCGATCCGACCGACTACGTTCTCCTCCACGCTCCTGCATGCGAAGATCCACCTTGACACAGAGCGAGATTAATTCTTCCAGTGGATCCGGCAAATCCCTAGTGACCAGCTCATCCTTCAGGCGATCAGAGAGCCCGTTCCAAAAGGCGGCCCGGAGAGCATCGTTGTTCCAGCATAATTCTGAGGCAATGGTCTGAAATTGAACAACGCACTGTCCCACAGAGTGGGAGCCTTGTCGAACTCGAAGAAAATCTGAAGAGGCAGCGGTAGCCCTACCGGGCTCATCAAAAATTCTCTGGAAGGACGCAATGAAGTTAGCGTAACTAGAGACCAACGGATCCGACCGTTCCCATAATGGAGACACCCAATCCAATGCTGCACCTTCGAGCAAGGAAATGATATAGGCCACCTTAGACCGATCCATGGGAAAATTATATGAGAGAAGTTCAAAGTGCACTTCACACTGATTTAGAAAACCGCTGCAATTTTTAGGATTCCCATTGTAGTGGGAGGGAGTAGGAAGCTGAAGTCGCGGCCTGATTACAGCTGAGGGTTGAATATTACTGGAAGCAACTACTGGAGCAGATACCGGAGCAGGAGCCGGAACTACAGAAGCCAAAGTAGCTTGAATTTGATCCACACGACCAGATAATTCCTGAAGATGCTGCATCACTTGACCCTGTGAAGCCTCCTGACTCTGAACTCTGGAGGCCAAACTTTGAAAAGCGCTTGACTCTGCGTCGCGATCCCCCGGGTCCATTGGGCCTGAGTATACTGTCACTGACCTGGTTGGAAGTAGTTGAGAACTCGGGGGTTCTTCCGATGGTCGGGAAGAGGAACTGCAGCTGGGCCGGAGTAGGGACGGGCGGATATAGGTCTTCCTCATGCAGAACTACTTGGCGATTATAATTTGTGTATAACGCTAAATAACTTGATGAGACAAAGGTTTGGGAGCGATGCTGAAGCACACAGAAGAAAGGAAGAACTTGTGAGCGATGTTGAAACACACAGAAGGAATGAAGAACTTATGAGCGATGCTGAAGAAATCGATGTGAGACGATTTGGGAGCGATGTTGAAGCACACAGAAGAAATGAAGAACTTGTGAGCGATGCTGAAGAAATCGATGTGAGATGATTTGGGAGCGATGTTGAAGCACACAGAAGAAATGAAGAACTTGTGAGCGATGCTGAAGAAATTGATGTGAGATGATTTGGGAGCAATGTTGAAACACACAGAAGAAATGAAGAACTTGTGAGCGACGCTGAAGAAATCGATGTGAGATGATTTGGGAGCGATGTTGAAACACACAGAAGAAATGAAGAACTTGTGAGCGATGCTGAAACTGAAAGACTAAAGTTTGTTCAATCCACAAGACACACTGATTACTGAGAACACTGGGAACTATGCCTGCAGGCAGACACCTTGGATGCAGGAGGTGCTGGAGTATAGCCACAGGAAGACACGCTGTTACCAGGAGCACTGGCGTTCGTTACTGTAGAGAGGCGATACTCAGGCGCTTGACACAGACGGGCATCCGCTTTTGAACTTCCCGCTTCACCCTGATTGGCGGAGAGGGGAGCAAGTGACGTCACCCGCTCACAACACCTATGTGGACGCCAGGCGCAATGGCAGCGCCCACGCTCCGGAGGACCGCCGGGAGTAGCGCCAGCCAGACGCCGGGACCCGGAACCCACCGGAGGTTGGAGCCGCCAGGAGAGGCAGCGAACACGCAGGGGTAAGCGCAGTGGCCGTGATCCCCGATGTGTGACAACATGTTATATCTGCCTCCCCTGCAGTGCACATGGTTTTGCCCAACTGCTAACAAAAATCCTGCTGCAATCAACTTGGAATAACCCCCAATGTGTAGACCAGTGTTTCCCAAACGCGGTCCTCAAGGCACACTAACAGTCCTGGTTTTAGTGATATCCAGGCTTGAACACAGGTGACTTAATTAGTACCTCAGATATTTTGATTTAACCATCTGTGCTGAAGCCTGGATATCACTAAAACCTGCACTGTTGGTGTGCCTTGAGGACCGCGGTTGGGAATGCCTGGTGTAGACTGTCCTCCATTTAAGATCTCTGCAGCAGTATATGGTGTAGGAGTTAGTAATGATGAAATCTCTCACTCAATATTCCCTGGATTGTCACATACACATTTGGCAAAGTGACTTGCAGTTCTACAATCTTGTTTTATTGAAATATCCTTCGCTAAAATGTATTCTGAATCACATGTAAAAAAGGTATGGCTGAACAGTGTATTCTATTCCCTCAGAAAGTAGTCTGTTAAAGATTTTGTAACTGCAGATCCTTCCTGTATATACTGCACTATACATGAATCAGTCTTGGTATTTTGGTCTAATGGAGGAGAGAATGCACTTGTTTCTATAGTATCTTATTCCTCCCTATGCCTAAATCAACATGCTTTTATTTTTAAACTAATTTGCTATTTCACTTGAGACTGTGTTATAGTTTTTTATATTATTCTGTGGCTTTTGGTCCACTAATAGTAATTAAGCTACTGCTGGATAAACTGGCAAGTGTTAATATCATACTTTTAAAATATTAACCATAAAGTGTAAATACTGTATAATCTCTGAATATGATGGATATCTTAAAGTAATGTAAACAAATGTAAGGTTTCATTTATTTTCTAGAATACTGTAGGTTAAGGCAGTGATTCCTACACTGGGTGCCACAGGGATACTTGATGGTTTGCCACAGGTTGGTAGTCCAAAAAAAAATAATCTAATTATTCATAGTTCATGGGCAACACTAGAGCTGGTAGCTGCCAATCATAAAATATGGGGACAAATAACTGCAACCCTGTCCACCACCATAGAAGTGAACCTCATGATAACAAAAAAGCACAACTTAATTTAATCATTTTTGCCCAGGCTTGCCATGAAAAAAAATGCTGATACTCTAAGGCACAATGATTCAAAAAAGTTTGCGAACCATTGGATTAAGGTAAAACTTATCCTAGTATGTTGAACTGTAAATAGGTTACCCATTTACTTATGAATATCAACAATAAAGCTAATTCAAAAACAAAGTTAATTAGTGTAATTGACAATTTATTCAAAGGAGTTTATATAGTAAATGGGATTCTGCAAGCATCTGGCAAGAAAAGCAATAGAAAAATTTTTTGTTCCTTGAAAGAAATCAAGAAAACAAGAAGAAAACCTCTTTGTGGGGGCACTCTTATCAAAATAGTCTAATTTATTTAAAACATAACATTTATTGATTCATAATAAAAAAATGACATTTGTAGCCTTTCTCAAACAGAAAAAGAGAGATTTTTGACCTCTAAATATGGGTCACCCTCAGGTGAAAATATAGTGTGATATAAAGTTATATCAAAGAGCTTTTTATCTAAACAATTCAATTATAAGATAAAATAAGCAAGGTCAGAGAGTAATGATCCGACCATGACGGCATATTTATATTCCTAACTAGACAACAGACAACATAGGCAAAAAATTGGAAATATTTGAGAACGATCTCTCCTTCCAAACTAGATTTGAATTAGAGAAAAAAGCTTTACAAGAATACGAGGAGGTAATCACAGAACGGAAGAAATCAAAATTCCAACGTGATAAACAGGATTTCTCCTCAGGCAAAATCTTCAGGTGGAATAGACCACCGAGGAGGGAAAGATCACAACAACATCCACAAGGGTACCCCTCATCGTCGGAGATAGAATCATCAGGGACTGATGAGGATTTAGGGGAGACTTATCCCCATTATAGAGACGAAACTAACAACTATCAAGTGCAACATCCTTCCTCCTCCTCTTCTTTTTTAGAGAATCAGAGACCCAAAAGAGGACGTCCAAAAGGAAGCCGAGGAGGGGCGGTAGGAAGAGGAAGAGGGGAGCGAAGATGGGATTCCCCACCCCCATCCCACTATCCAATACGGAATCGGAGGAAGTATTAGGAGAAGAAATGAGCCTCACTATTATTAACTTATCAGAACACACCATCACTGATGATCACAAAAAGGTCCTATCCAAAGGCCTCACCTTTTCACCCACAAAGAAATTTGATCGCTTCCAATGGGAGAAGGACCTCAATCTTTTCGGGAGAAAACTGCTTCTAAAAAAGTTTTTTGCAAATAAAACCAGTCCTGATGTCCCAGTAATAGGAGAACATCAGGGAATACAAATGAGCCAACCAGCCAGCTCGGTACTGGATAGCGCTGGACAGTGGGATACAACATCGGAAGATGACAGGAGGGCAATCAGGATGTTGGAAGAACTCCAGGACGATCTAGAAACCCATGAAGAAACACCTAGGAATAGACCTATATGCAAAAAAAGAAGCACTTTCTTCCCACAGGACAATATATGCCCAGAGGTCAAGGTCTTTATGCGTTTAGTATCTCGAGACTTGGACAGCTTACATCAGAAACGGAGAGGACCTAGCCGACGTAATCTGAATTATAGAGAAAGGACAGCTATTTCGGAAATAGAATCATGGGAAGATGTGGTGGTTAAACCATCTGATAAGGGTGGCAATATAGTGATCTGGGATAAGCAGCTCTATATTGGAGAAGCTATGAGGCAATTAAACGACACAGATTGCTATAAGAGATCCATCTTCAATCCCACTGATAATCTTCAAACCCTGTATACCAGATTGACGGAGAAGGCATTTAGAGATGGCACTATCACTAAAACCGAATATGAGTACCTAAAAGTTACAAACCCGAAGGTACCCACATTCTACCTCCTCCCAAAGACGCATAAGAACCTGATCCATCCCCCTGGCAGGCCGATTGTCTCTGGGATTGGGGGCCTTTTGGAACAAGCCAGTACATTTATTGATATCCACCTCAGACATCATGTGATTACCCTACCATCTTATGTTCAAGACACGACGGATGTCTTGAAAAAAATACATGATGTTCGATTAGAGGACACCCAACTTTTGATAAGTATGGATGTAGAATCACTCTATACCTCGATTGATCATGCCAAAGGAATCAATGCAGTCAAATACTTTTTAGACATAGAGGGGACTAGTGATTTCCATCTTTTTCTCCTTGACCTCCTACATTTTGTCTTACACAACAACTACTTCACATTTAACAACAGATTCTATGTGCAAACAAGGGGCACAGCGATGGGGGCAGCATGTGCCCCCACGTATGCGAATATTTTTCTCGGATGGTGGGAACGCGAGGTAGTTTTCTCTGATCTTAACGACCATCATACACAAAGAGTTCTGATGTGGCTACGGTATATAGATGATATTCTGGTCATCTGGGATGGAGACGAGAAAACTTTTGAAGATTTTGTCCAAGATCTACATAAAAATGACCTTAATCTGAGGTTCACATACGTGACCAATAAAGATAGGGTCTCCTTCCTAGATCTGTCCATATACCGTACAGAATGTGGCTATATTGCCACAGAACTCTTTCGAAAACCGACAGCCACGAACTCTTTGCTTCATCAATCTAGCTCTCACTTTCCATCAACTGTGAAAACCATCCCCAAGGGTGAATTCTTAAGGCTCAAGAGAAACTGCTCGGACCAACGTGTCTTTCAGGAACAAAGTATCGAACTTACGAGCAGACTCAAAAACAGGGGATATAGTCACAGACTGATAAAGCAAGCTAGAAGGGAGGTGGAGCATACAGACAGAGAAACTCTGATTTTCCGAGAAAAAACAAAACAGAAGGAAGATACAGAAGTGAGGTCCGTTGGCAACTTCTGCACTGAGTGGCGTGAGATACAACAGATTATTCAAAAGCACTGGCCTGTATTACATCTAGACAATGATCTGAACAAGGCACTGAAAGAACGAGTCTCCATGAGTTGGAGAAGATCACCAAATCTTAAAGACAGACTAGTGAAAAGCCACTTTGAGGACAAACCCCCTAGACAACCATCAGTATGAGGAAGTTTCCCATGTGGGTCCTGTAAAGCCTGTAAACATATTCATTCCCAATTAACTATACAGGACAAATACGGCATGGAACATATCATAACGGATTTTTTCAACTGTAAGACAAAAAATGTGATATATTGTATCACTTGTACATGCAATATCCGCTATGTTGGAATGACCTCCAGGATGCTTAAACATCGCATCTTGGAACATATCGGGACAATAAGAAATGCAGAAGCTGACCGAAAAAAATTCAAACCATTAACAACTGTGGCCAGACATTTCCTAAATGTTCATGGGAATTCCTCAGAATGTTTACAAGTTTTTGGACTTGAGAGAATCAGATTAGGAATAAGAGGGGGAGACCTTCAGAAAGAGCTTCTTAGACGGGAGAGCCAGTGGATTTTCAGACTGGGCTCAACTTCCCCCATGGGCCTTAATGAGAACATCAATTATAGCGCTTTCTTAACAACCTAACCAATCCGTCTCATTCAAATCCTATCTCCCACTCAACAACACTTTCGACAACTTATTTACAGCACAAAGTGGACATGCACATCTATATATGTGTACCTAGATTATGCTACCTATTCCACTTCCTTAACCCCTACATATTATTAATTAATTAACCTTTTTCACTTTCCAATTATTATCCTGCTTGTGTGTATATATACACATACACACTAAATGTTAAATCCTAATCAGTGTGGATATTCAAATCCCTTTCTTTGGGGAATAGTCGCTTACCTTTGATGCTTATACTTATATATGCATATACTAATCATTACTATGTACACCTTATCATCATTATTATATATTTGTAAATAGAATTTCTTATATCATATTATTATTTCATATTTTTACAAAAAAAAAAAAATTTCTAATTAATTTTTCTTTCTTTTAGTCATATTTCTCATTAATTATTTCCAATTATAACTATCCATATGATAAAATTAATTAATTACTGCCGACAATCTATTTCTCCGGGGATCATTTGTTTTCTGTTATTTGTTTTCTGTATATATATATATATATATATATATATCTTGATATATTCTATATATTCTTTTTATTGTTTATTATTAATAATAATATAAAAAAATCTTCTAACTGCATTCCTCATTTATTAGCTCTATTTAAGACCGTTATTATGATTTACTGAATTAATTTATTTGACATAAGCTTCCCATTAGCTTGCACATAGTCAGTTAATGTGGCTAAGTGATTTCTCCTGTTCGTCAAGCTATTTAGCCTCAGTGGATTATCATTAGCAATTATTCCTCCATTGGCTATTCTAAGTGTCACTCATTCCCTATGGCTATTGTGATTGGCTCTTTGATATTTAAATACCCATGAAGGAAAACACCTTCATGACAGATGGTGAACAAGCCCGTTTTCAGGGTGAAATGTACGTTCAGTACTAGTCCTTGAGCGTCACATGACGCCACTTCCGGAATCCCGAGACACGTTACAGGGGCCCGGACCACGGCACTAACGGAGACGTCAGCCGCTACCGCTGCATTCGGGGACTCTCTCTCCCCGCTAGGTATTTTCAGTGCGCTCTCATCATCCGCTTGGCGGCACCTCCTAGCCCTGCGCTGATCAAATATCAACAGGGCTGCGGACGCTATAGCGGATGACAGCAAGAAACACTCTTTCTTTCTTCAGTCCGTTACCGTCTGGCCAACTCTCTCACCTCCCATTCACTGTGTACTTGCACACACATGGGAAGGCAGTAGAAGTTGACTGGACATATGGGACGGGCTTCTATTCTGCCTGTAGATGGGGATTTTGTAATTCACATTAATATCCCCCTTTTTTTGGTAATTTAATAATCTTTCTCCTCTATGTCTATTGTAGCTATACTCACAGTTCTAAAAAGTTGACTCAGCTAACCTGATTTAATTCTTTTTCTGGCTATGATTTCATTCATAGGAAGACTGACAATTCATTGTAAATTCGCTTTGTCACTGATGTTACATATTGCTTGAAAAATAACAAAACTGTTGCAAGTATAATGGAGATCTGAGTCCACATAAGAAGTTGCCACTTTAGTTTTTTTCTTCTATTGAGATTTTACATTGTGTGTTTCTTTCTTCAGTAATTGCTGCAAGCACAGTGGAGTACCTAATTTTCAAACTATATATTACTATTAATGATGGTACAATAATAGGGGACATATTATTCCTCTGTGTAAACTGTGCTCATATAAACGCAGATAAAACTCTCTGCTATCTGTACCTGTTACTGTGGCCATAAACAAACTGCTTTTTATCATTGTGGAGTATATGGTTTTTCTGCCCGACTCAGGAAAACACTCACTCTTAAAAGAAAGTTTATGACCAATTGTTTATATACCAGGATTTCAATACAATAAAGTTCTGATCTATAAGGCCTGCTCTGGTATATTCTGTTCTGAGCAGGGACAGTGATCAGCTACAAACTAATTTGATGTGCGCCTTTTTATATTTATTATTATTGATTTAGAAGTACCTAGAAAAAACTGTTTTTGATTTATTTCTCTCAATAGAAGTGACACAGTAACTACTAACTACAGGTAGATTGTCTAGTTAGGAATATAAATATGCCGTCATGGTCGGATCATTACTCTCTGACCTTGCTTATTTTATCTTATAATTGAATTGTTTAGATAAAAAGCTCTTTGATATAACTTTATATCACACTATATTTTCACCTGAGGGTGACCCATATTTAGAGGTCAAAAATCTCTCTTTTTCTGTTTGAGAAAGGCTACAAATGTCATTTTTTTATTATGAATCAATAAATGTTATGTTTTAAATAAATTAGACTATTTTGATAAGAGTGCCCCCACAAAGAGGTTTTCTTCTTGTTTTCTTGATTTCTTTCAAGGAACAAAAAATTTTTCTGAGATTTAGTTTTCTTACCTCGGGGTGCACCACCAGCAGGATGATTTATTTCTGGAAATTTTTTCCCTAATTATCTTCCAGATTGTTGGCTTACAATATTTATCATCATTTTCTGACAGGTTGTGCAGGAACACTCCCCCTTCCCTGTCTCAAGAAAAGCAATAGCACAGGTTAGATTGTCCTTCAGCTTGCCTGCCTTAAAAATAACTACAGTATGTACCAGCCATTCTTGTTTTGCAGAATAGCTTGCTGTCGTCTTGTGGTAAAATATTGTTAGTGAATGTACGTGTGCTATCCTTTCATGACTAGTACATATCAACTATGAAAAATACTTTATTTCTGAGCAATAGGCAGGGACAGACTAGGAGCCTCCATGCAGGCCCCCATATCTCTCTGGGGGGCAGACGGAGTAGACAGTGGTACTGTGACAGAGTCTACTGTGCATGCGCCGCTCTACAAGAACATGGTACTTGTGCTATGTTCCTGGAGATTCCTGTACTGCGCATTCGCAAATCTCTGGTAAAATGGCAGTTGTGTCATTTTCCTGGTGATTAGCACTGTGCCGACATGAGACTCCGGAGTGTTAAGTATACTAAATGGATGCAGTTTGTGCGGTGTGGGACTCCTAGACCCAGGGATCATCTGCACAACGCAGGCTGTACCCATTATAGATACAGTACTGTATGTCTTTGATACTTCTCTGTCGTCTTTCATGTCAAGGTGTGTCCAGCAAAATGGAAGTTTTTTACAATAATTTTTTCAATGCCCTTTTAGTAAAGCTATAGGTGATAAAAAAAGAGTTTGTCTTTCTTTTTACAGTAAATACAAAGCCAAATGCCAGGATTAAGGTAGCCCATTGTGATGTCCTCAGAGCCATTTCAAATCTACAGTAGGGTAAATGAGAAAATCACCCTAAAGAGAATGCAATACTAAAAACGTCTGGCAGTACTTGTTCTTACCTAGACAAATCTAAATAAAAGTATTAACTATTGCTTCATATTTTTAACAATATATTTATGCTTGCAGCCCTGTTTTTTAATGTGTACTTATACTTAGAAATACGCTTAAGATATCACTGAAATGCAGTTTAAATCATGTCCACCCACCTCATTACTTAACACCTCATTACTTAAGAGGCTAAAAAGTGACCAGACATACCCCTTTTCCAACACTGTAGCGACCCGTGCTACAGCGCCCTTCAGACAGCGCTCACCAATCCGGCAATTGCCGGGTTTGTGACGCGGCTAGTGAAGCGGCAGGGGTGGCGCTGGGAGATCACATGATCTTCCAGCACCGTCCTCCCATACACTGTGAATGGGAGCCGTGTCGCCTCGACACGGCTCCCGTTCACACTAGACAGCTAGCCGGGTTGAACACGTGTTCAAACCGGCTAGCTACCCGGGTAGGATTCCTGGATCACTTGATCCGGGAATTTGCCGGCGGACCCTTTTCCACTAAGAAAAAACATGGGTAAATGCACGCCCCCGCGCATTTACCCGTGTTTTAAAAAGCTAGTGGAAAAGGTGTATGACTTAACTCCTCAAATCATGCTACAGTACTGTCCCTAACACACCTTTTTAAATAGTATGTTTTGCCTGTTATGAGTATTTTTAACATGATTGACTAGTTGCAGACTTGATAAGTATACCTTTTTAATGAATACTGTATGAAACAAGGGGTAATTTGTCAATCCTTTATTATATATAACACCACAAAGACCATCAACCTCGATTCCCTTGGCGCTCAGGATTACAGTCCAAAGGTCCTCTGACTCAAAGTGGATATGAATCATGCACTAAGAACCTTGAAAGATATAAAATGACACCTCATAGGGCAATATATCCAATTCTTCTATATTGGTGCAATATTAATAAGTGAGGACTCCTACCCTTTGGAGTGGTCTACGTTTTAGGTAGACAATAACCGCATGTGATATTTCTAGTAGTACGGCCCACAAAGAATACTTCACGTATTCATCCTCCAAGAGAAGAAATAATCCCAAAATAGTATAATACTGTTTTTAATAAAATATGCAATAAAAAGAACAGTAACAGTGATGCTAGCCTCTCAACCGGTGAGTGGTCTACTCCAATAAGGGCAGACAAATGAGCATGAGAATGGAAAGTCCAGGCGTCCCTGTGGGCTCCAAAACACACCAGGCTCGAATCAGGACCACTGCTTTCTCCCTCCGCCTGGCGGAGAAAGCAGTGGTCCTGATTCGAGCCTGGTGTGTTTTGGAGCCCACAGGGACGCCTAGACTTTCCATTCTCATGCTCATTTGTCTGCCCTTATTGGAGTAGACCACTCACCGGGTGAGAGGCTAGCATCACTGTTACTGTTCTTTTTATTGCATATTTTATTAAAAACAGTATTATACTATTTTAGGATTATTTCTTCTCTTGGAGGATGAATACGTGAAGTATCCGGTGTGGGCCGTACTACTAGAAATATCACATGCGGTTATTGTCTACCTAAAATGTAGACCACTCCAAAGGGTAGGAGTCCTCACTTATTAATATTGCACCAATATAGAAGAATTGGATATATTGCCCTATGAGGTGTCATTTTATATCTTTCAAGGTTCTTAGTGCATGATTCATATCCACTTTGAGTCAGAGGACCTTTGGACTGTAATCCTGAGCGCCAAGGGAATCGAGGTTGATGGTCTTTGTGGTGTTGTATTGTGGTATTGGAGTGTAGGTGACGCTCCACATCAGCCGATTCACACAGGCAGCTATTTGCACACTGGTCAGGTTTTCAATTTTTGGTTTCTGTACCTTTATTATATATGATTAGCGTGTGTGTGTGTGTGTGTGTGTGTGTGTGTGTGTGTGTTGGGGGCAGAAATGATCACCTCTGTGTTTCCTTGTCTCTAAATCCCAATCCCACAGTTTTAGATTAAATATCTCACTTACCAGGTATGTTGTTGCAACTAATATGACTGGTTTATCAGGTGCTCTTTAGATCATGCATTCTGTAAAGACAGACTTTTTCCAGATTCAAAGGATAATTCATTTTCAAGAAAAAAAAATCCATGACCAATTGATTCGATTTTTTAAAATATATTACAATTACTAGAAAGTATTCTCTTGATGTGACCTTAGTTAAATAAAATCAAACTCAGTTAAATGGTTCTCAAACTCGGTCCTCATGACCCCAAACAGTTTGTTTTTCAGGGCACCTAGCTGGGCACAGGTTTATTAGCAACTGTCACATTTTAAAGATACACAAGTGGCCTGGAAAACATTAACAGTTTTGGTTCTAAGGGATGAGTTTGAGAATGACTGTCCTAGGGCGTCCATTAGGGTGCTTTTATATTGAAGCTCAAAACAGGAACACAGATGTTACTTTGTAGATGGTGTACTAGAGGTGGTGTCATAGACTAGGAACCTATGGAAATCCAAAGTTCCGAAAGACATAGTCTTCATGGATGTGATCCACGCTCTCTAAAGCTCAACATGGACAAAACTGAACTCATCATCTTCCCCCCCATCCAGAGCAACATCCCCATCTCCCCCGTTTCCCAACTCCGGTGCTTGGGCGTCACTCTTAACTCCTCCCTCTCCTTTGCACCCCACATCCAAGCTCTGGCACAATCCTGTCGTTTCCAGCTACGCAACATTGCTCGTATCAGGCCATATCTCTCCCAGAGTGCAACTAAACTCATCATCCACTCACTGGTCATCTCACGACTTGACTACTGCAATGTTCTCCTCACTGGCCTCGCTTGCTCCCATCTTGCTCCCCTCCAATCTGTCCTGAACTCCGCAGCTAGGCTTATCTTCCTCTCCCGCCGCACCACATCTGCCACTCCCCTTCGACAAAATCTACACTGGCTCCTATTCCCCTACAGAATCCTCTTCAAACTCCTCACCCTCACATACAAGGCCATCTCTAATTCCACTGCTCCCTACATCTCCAGCCTCCTTTCCCTTCATACTCCCTCCCGCCCCCTACGGTCGACTAATGACCGTCGCCTCTCCACCGCCCTGGTCACTGCTTCCCATGCATGAGTACAGGATTTTGCCCGTGCTGCACCCCTTCAGGGGAACGCACTCCCCCGCTCCATTAGACTCTCCCCGACCTTGCAAAGCTTCAAAAGGGCACTAAAAACCCACCTATTCATCAAAGCATACCCTCCCGATGCATAACCCAGTGCTGAAGCCGCGCCTCCACCCCCCTGCCTCATGCCGTGAACATCTCAGCTTTGCTTGCATACTGCCATCAGGCTACATCCCACTTGCCTGCACCTCTTGTCATCTGTCTGTCACCCCTCCCCACTAGATTGTTAGCTCTTCAGAGCAGGGCCCTCTTTCCTCTTGTTATCTAAGCCCTCGTCTCAACACATTTCACTCGCAGCTCTCCCCTACTCAATGACCATCTTTATCCCGCTAGTAAAGGCTCATCTCCATCTATGGCCACCAGCCTCTAGTAGTACGATTATCACTCCATCAATACTTACATCTTAGCTGTATTATGTCTTGAGAACGTGTGGTGCTCTGTTACCTGTACTCTATTTCTGTTATTTAGTTACTGTAATGCTATGTTTTGTCTCCCTGTACTGTCCTTTGTACGGCGCTGCGAAACACATGTGGCGCCTTATATATAAAATGTAATAATAATAATAATAATGATTTTTTTTTTCTGTTGATCAGCCAGTTGGAAACTATATTTTCCAGGCTTACTTTAGTAGCAAGATGCCTAGAATATCCTCCATTGGGTCTTTAGACTTGAAAAGTGTCAGAGTAATCTGGCTTCACTCTTTCTCATTAGTGCTCCCTTATAAACATGTTAACATTCAAGTAAAACCAAAAAGTGTACCAGTAATAAGAAAAGGAATTGCCCAACTTAAATTAGCACCTCTGAATAGGCAGTATGAAAAATATAAATTTGATACTGCCCACAGAGTCTACAGAATAGTCTATCAGCAAAGAAGTCTTGTACCTTGACACTATGTGTAAATTACAGCCCAATTTACTTTGCACATTTAGGAGAAACAGATGAAATAATATAATGTTCAATGTAAAGATCTGATTAGCATGGCAAATGACAGGGCCACTAAAGGGTATTTTTGGTAACTGGGTACTAGAGGGCATGGTAAAGTTATCTTCTGCAGGTAACCTTTGACACTGAAGCTCTTTGAAAATATTTCATGGCTTGCATGTAGGGGTATTTTTACAGAGGAGGGGGTTTATGTGTAGACTCTGGGTGGGAATCCCTCCTCCTCATGGCACTGTAGACTCTGGCATTGTGCCAGAGTCTACTGTGCATGCGCTGGTCTCTGGAAAACATGGCATCCACTATGTTCTGGAGGCTAAATTCTTACTGCGTATGCATGGTGGCCATTTTGCCGGTGATTTTTTTACTGTGGCTGGAGTTCCGACATGGGACTCCAGATTGGTAAGTAATAAAACATGGGTGCAGTGTGTGGGGTTGTGGGCACCCCTGGACCCAGGAGTGGGTGTGCACTACACACATTGCACCCTTTATAGAAACGCCAATGCTTGCATGAATGCTGACCATGCAGACTTCTCTCTGCAGAAGACCACAACCTCATCCATAAGTAAAACAGTTGGCATTTGTCTACTTCATGTGCATTGGCCCTTATCATTTTGACTTCTGCACAAAAAAATATTATCTGAAGGAGGGTAGCCTCCCCTAACCCTTGAATATAATGGAAATACTTCCATCTGCTCACTTTCTTTGTGCTATAGATTTCAAGGTGTATCTGATTAACATATGAACAGAACCCAATAAAATACTCTGTGCTAAACTTGGACAAAACCCTGTATAGACATTCAATAGAAAAATAATCAAATGACTTTTCCTGTTAAAAGCTATCCAGGGTGACATACATGTAGTGCCCATTGATGAAGTTGACTGTGTTCTTGATTAGTGCAAGGATGCCTGCTTTTCCATACAATGGAAAGCCACAAGTTTGTTCTGGATTAATGAGTCATCCAATTAAGGGGTCTATTTAGTTAAGGGGGGTACTCACGGAGCGATCGATGCTTAAAATCTAAGCAATCTGACTAGATTGCTTAGATTTTAAGCAGTGATCTCTCCGTGTGTACCCCTCACAGCGACAGCGATGCACAGGCCTGCACATTGTTCTCGCTGGTGCTAGATTGGCCGGCATGAAGGCCAATCTAGCGGGTCGCTCACTTCAACCACTGGGTGAAATGAGTGCCCCCCTGCTCCCCCCGCACACTCAGCACACATCGCGCTGTGCTGAGCGGCGGGAGAGATGTGTGCTGAGCGGTTCGCTCAGCACACATCTCTCCAACATCGGCCAGTGAGTACTGGCCTTAAGCCTTGGATGGAGAAAAAGTGGATGGAGATAAAGTACCAGCCAATCAGATCCTAATTGTCATTTTTCAAACCCAGCCTGCAAGATGGCAGTTAGGAGCTGAATGGCTGGTCACTTATCTCCGTCCACTTTATCTCCATCCAAATCTTAGTAAATAGACCCCTTTATCCTTTAGAAAGTTTAAAGGTAATTTGGCAAGGATCTGTTATGCCAAGCTCAGCAGGGAGATGGAATGGAAAATTTCAAGTACAAATCTCTACTTCCATTTACAGTATAAATGATAGCGGTGTAACACAGCTCTCATGCACTTAATAAAAAATCAGGACAAATTAAGTCAAGGCTTTCACCTATAGCAACACTTGTTCCCAAGAAATTATATGTATTTGCTGGTACTGGATTGTCAGGATTTAGACTGAAAGTAGAGATAATTTAATAAGTTTAATTATAGTCAAGAGATGTACAATTGATGACACCTGCAGGTACCACACTAAGGCACCAGATTATGGTAGCAAAGATATACAGCAGTCAGTGTCAAGCAGTAGAGCGCAGCAATGACAGAGGCACAGCAGGGTTAATCCAAACAAGATTTGATGGATGCAGTCTTTGAAGATATGGTTGTTAATCCTTAAAGAATGCTGAACATTTTCCTCAGGCAATTTTTGGCCACTTTCGTTCCCCTTGCAGTTCTGCATAATGTTACCTGATAATTTGCAGATAGTCGGTGTAGTATAGAAACACTGTTGAGCTATACATACAGCAAGAATTGTATTACATAATTGACAGGAATCTTCCTGGGGCCTCCTCTATTGGTTGTCTGAAATAAAGAATATCTTTAAATATTAGTAATTCTAAAACAATAACACTTTGTACATTACTGGAAAATGTTTCACACGTTGATTATTAGAGGAACAACCAACTCCATCATGATTAATTTTTCCAGCAGGAATAATAAAAATACTTAAAAATGCATGGGGATACTAATGTGCATTTTTTTTTACAATTTTTAAAATTAAGCATAATTGCAAAACACAATAAACTGCTAACATGACAGAATGAATAGCTTTTTCTGACAAGGTGTTTTTTTCAACTTACTTTATAATTCTAAAAAAAATACAGCTGTACTTTAAAACTATACAACTAAATTAATAAGAATAATTAGAAAACAAACTGGTTTATAAACTAAGGTATCCAGTGAATTAAATATTAACCACCATGCAAAATTCCCCAAAACTAAGTATTTGCAAATCAACCAAATACAGTAACTGCATCAATCTATCTAGAAACTATTCAAAAATACTGTTGCTACCAACTGAATCACAAGGGTATAAAGTAGTTGAATATAGTAGTAAATCGTTTTCTCAAATTTAGCTGTAATTTGCAAAGTAGAAAAGAGCACTTTTTCATCTCTGAATGAAAGAAATAATAGGCGATAAAAAAGCAGTGTAGGTGTATAAGAAATATGTTTGTCTCTTGAAATCTCTCACTTAAATTCTAAGAATACTTTTGTACCTGATCAGAAGAAGTATTACAATGGGTTAGAGTGTTGAGATGACACTGGTCAACAGCAGTGATGTGCGGTGAGGTGAAGCAGAGCCTTTCCTGTCATACTAATGTATACGCCAGAGTTTTGACTATATAACTTACATGAAAAATACAAAGAATATGTTAGAAATATCTTCTTTGTATTATTCGAATCATTTTTAAAGTCAAAACTATGGAGTAAAAAGTCTGTGGCAGTTGAAGCACTGCATACTTTTTCCACACATCTCTGATCAAAACTCACCAACTTTCCAGCATGTATACTGCTGCATCTTTGTGTAATGCCCACATGAACCCGTTTGACTCGTATATTATGTGTAAATCTTGCTCTGGTACTAGCCAGTGCTCCTCAGCCATTTACCTCACTACACATCCCTGGATTGATGGGTTTAGATGGGTCTTGTACTGTAATTTTACTTATTTTTTTACTGTCCAATTAAGCAATTAGATTTTCCTTATGATGCTTACTTTTCTTGTGGGGCCACATTTTCCTCATTTAGAATAATCCTATATAATAAAAGTCTAAGGCTGCTCCTCACCTCTGTTATGTGTGCCAGTGGCCACCAGTGGCTGCCACATGGACCAAATGACTCACAGCTGAAAGTGAAAGTGATACTGCAATGATACTGATACATGCTGCTGCTAATATTAATAATACTGATATGACTGATTCACACTTGCTGTATATGGCGAGGGGGCTGGGGAGAGAAGGCGGAAGGGTAGGGGCAGATAGGGGCTGGAGGGGATAGAGAGAGGGAAGGCGTTGGGGTACCTTGGAACTGTGGAGAGAGTGTAGTGGTAGGAGCAGATAGTGTCAGTGGAGAGAGAGAGATGCTAATTTGTTTCAATATAGTCACCTCAGTGGTGCCACCACTGGCCAATGGATGGCACCTGATGGATGCAGGAACCAACAGACAGTCCTGCACGCTCAGAGCAGAGGCACCAGAGAAACGTGTGGCCACTTACCAGTGTGGAGAGAAGGTGAATCAATATGGCAGGAAGGGGTGAGACCCTGTGTGGGTGAGCAGTGCAGTGACCAGGAGGAGGAAGGGTCAGTGCTGGGGCAGCAGATGATGTGGGTGAGGAGGAGACAGATAAATGGCTCAGCTGCTTTATACCTTTATATATAATTCGAGCCAATGGATGGCCAGGCTCCTGTGCTCAACCCACCCACACCCCACATAGGCCATGCACAGACCCTCCAGGCAGCTGCTGGTGGCTACTGGTGTCCTCTACCCCCAGACTGACCTGGGACCACACACACTGTTCACAGCTTATCTAAAGAGTTACAAACCCTCTTTAGGAAGTGGCCCACAGACCCATCACGGTTTTATCCTATTTAAATATCTACCTTGCTGGAGGTTTTTAAACTTTTATGTTAGAGGAGATCTTCACTTACATTCAGTAAACACCCCTGAGGAAGTCTTATAAGATGAAACATGTTGGGTGACAAAAACTTGACCCAAGTGGTGCGAACAAGTTGTCGGAGAGCTCTTCCCCAGCTGGGGTAGACAGTTAGTTCATCATTGTAACATCAGGCACACAAAGGTCATGATTTATGTAGAAGTGGCTGGTCTTGAGATCTGACAATGATGACATGCAGCATATTCATATATAAAAATCAAGGTGCTAATTACAATGCAAAGGAACATTTAAGTAAAGAAACAGAAGTTAAAATCAGGTAACACAGTAAGGTACAAGGGGGATGATTCAGACCTGATTGCTGGGCTGCTAACTTTGCTGTCCTGCATTCAGATAGTCGCCACCCCCAGGGGGGGTGTAAATTCGCTGTGCAAGTGTGCGACCGCATGTGTTCGCCCAACTGCATAAATCCAGTGTGTGCAGTCTCTGCGCAGCTCAGGACTTACTCCTACAGTGCAATAAGAACAGGTTGATCAGGGCCAGATCTGACATCACACACCCTCCCTGAAAACACTTGGGAATGCCTGCATTTTTCTGGACACTCCCAGTAAATGGTCAGTTACCACCCACAAATGGTGTCTTCCTGTCAATCACCTTGTGAACGCCAGTGTGAATGAAATTTTCGCACCATCCTGTTGCTGACCAGTGATGCCCGTTGTTGTTGCACAGCAGTGATCAGGTCGGAATCACCCCGAAAATTTGAAACAACTAAACCCATGGATCAAGATGAGTGGCAGCAAATAAACAGCATGCACAGTCAAAACAAAGAAGGTCAGCAGTGAAAACACATTCCTGTATACACAAAGGGATATTGCCATGAGTTGCGGTTGCTCAGCAATTATGGATATGAATATGTAAAATGTGCCTGCTATGATAAACTATGTTATTGCATTGCACTGTGTAATCCTTAATCAATTTTGTTATATGTCAATCAGTACATATACTCTGTAACTCAGCATAATGTTAAAATATGGAAATACAGTTTATTGGTGCATATAAATGAGGTTAACAAAACACAGCATGCAATTCAAGCAGTGGCAAATTTCCCATTAGGCACGTGAGGCACGTGCCCAGGGATGGCACCTGTTTGGGGGCGGCACTTGGATACTTGTGTTGGTATTGTCAGTCTAAAAAGTGAAAGTAAAGTAACTGCTAAATATTTCCACTGTGCTGTACCATATGCCATCTTGAATGAAGACTAAATGTGTAGGAAATGCACATACTGCTGTCCTACTTAGTAAATATATATCATAAATAAAAAATAAAAAATTCATAGTTAGTGACTTTTCTATATCATTAAATTGGTGATCCTCAAATGAGGGCTTATAACCAATCAATAAAAATAATAAAATTAGGCAGGGGGGAGGCGGCTGTTACTGTTGTGCCTAGGGGTGGCCTCACCCCTAAATCCGCCCCTGATTTCAAGAATGATATGCAATATCAGAATCAATGCTCAACTTTCATGTGAGAGTTCTACAGTATGTATTTTATATCTTCAGTCATCTGAGGAGGATCCATTGTCACACATGACTCTCAGAATCAACAGTCAGTCATTGCAGAAATACCATACTAAGGGCCTAATTCAAGGTTGATTGCAAAAGAACATTTTCCTGTAATGGGCAAAACTACAGTATGTGCACTGCAGAAGGAGCAGATATAACATGTTTAGAGATATTAGATTTGTGTGGGGTGTGTTCAAACTTAAATCTAAATCGCAGTGTAAAAATAAAGCAGCCAGTATTTACCCTGCACAGAAACAATATAACCCACCCAAATTTAACTCTGCTAATCGTGGCTCTGTCTTTGCCATGGGGCGCGCGCCCGGGTACGCCTATCGCTGAGAGAGTCTCTGTCTGGAGAGCATGCGTCTGTGATGTGTACCCACCCCATTCACTAGAATGGGAGAGCTTATCCGTCCGGGCCAGTGGCGGAACTAGCGAGCGGTGGGCCCAGGTGAAACAAAATGCTTTGGGCCCCCCCTCTCGTCCCGTCCAAGTCCACCTGCTCACCCCCAACTCCAAATTAGGGATTCTTTGCATGCTCCCGTATAATATATACAGTATACATATTGATATATTATTTAAAAAAGGGATTGCTGGCACAAAGGTGCGTTTGTGTGTGTATATATATATATATATATATATATATATATATACAGTGCCGTAACTAGACATTTTAGCGCTGTGTACAAGAAACGGAACAAAATAATACCAATTCATAATACGGTGCACAGTAGTCTCCATTATTACAGTGCACAGCAGTCTCCATTATTCAAATTACGCCGCACAGTAGCGCCACTACACCAGGTAGAGCCTTTTTTTTACACATTACTGCAGAGTCCCCTTTTTTACATATTACGGCAAACAGTCCCCCCTTTTTGCACATTACGGCAAACAGTCCCACTTTTTTGCACATTACGGCAGACCGTCCTCCTTTTTACACATTACGGCAGACAGCATTCCAATTTTACACATTACGGCAGACAGCGTCTCTTTTTACACATTACGGCAGACAGCGTCTCCTTTTTACACACTACGGCAGACAGCGTCTCCTTTTTACACATTACGGCAGACAGCGTCCCCTTTTTACACATTACGTTAGACTGAGTCCCCTTTTTACACATTACGGCACACATCACCCCCTTTTTACACATTACAGCAGACAGCGTCCCCTTTTTACACATTGTGGCAGAGAGCATCCCCTTTCTTACACATTGCGGCAGATAGACAGACAGACAGACAGACAGAAAGAACAGATGATACTTACTGTCCCCGCTGGCTCAGGCAGTCAGGCTCCTCGGTGCAGCTTCTGTCAGATCCCAGGCAGGGGAGAAGGAGGAGGAGGGAGGGGGGCTAGGGAGCCGCAACAGTGCAATGTAATTGGTGGAGGCACCACTGCAGCTGTCCCTCTCCTTCTACATAGGCTGGCCGCTGCCGCTGTGATGAGGGAAGCGCATCCCAGCATTCACAGTGGTGGCTGCCAGCCTATGTGGAAGGAGAGGGACAGCTGTAGCGGCGCCTCCACCAATTACATTGCACTGCTGTGGCTCCTGAGTCCCCCTCCCTCCTCCTCCTTCTCCCCTGCCTGGGATCGCAGCACATAACGGCAGGCCGCAGGTAATGAGTCAGTTTGACTCATTACATGCCGCTGGCTTTGGGCCCCTTCACTAAAATGGGAGAGTGTCTCTGTGCACTCCTGCGGGACTAGGCAGATGGATCACCTAGTCACGCCAGAAGTGCATGTATGTAATATGTATGCATGTACTAGATGAGTGCGGCTCCATCTGTATATCTGTCCCACCTGCAGTGCACATGGTTTTGCCCATTAGAGAAAAATGTTGTTTTGCAATTAATCTTGAATTAGGTCCCTAGTACAGTATTTCTGCAATGACTGACTGTCGATTGTGAGAGACATGTGTGACAATGGGCCCTTCTCTGATGACTGAAGATATGAAAGACAATCAACCTTGAATTAGGCTCTAAGGGCCTAATTCAGCATGAGCTGTAGTTGTGCGATTAATCGCACAACTGCAACTCACTACACTAGCATGCGGGGGGGACGCCCAGCACAGGGCAAGTCCGCTCCGCATGCCACATCCTGCCCCCCCTCTTAACATGTGTCTGTTTCGCTAAGTAGCAAAGCGCTCACATGATTAGGGTTGCCCTCTGCTTATGCAGCCTAGCTGCAAAGGCAGATGGCGGGCATTCATCTTTTGAGTCGCAGGGCTGCATGTGACGTCACACATCCACAGTGGCCTGCCCCACAAGTGGCCCAGAAACACCTCCGTTGCCCAGACTGTGTCCCCCAAATGGTGCATTAACGCCTACAAAATGCACCATCGATGCCCTGTCTTCGCACTACAACAGGACTTAGGGGGACATTTACTAAGCAGTGATAAAAGCGGAGAAGTGAGCAAGGGGAGAAGTTGCCCATGGCAACCAAACAGCTCTGAAGTAACATCTATAATTTGCATACTATAAAATTATACAGAGCTGCTGATTGGTTGATGGGGCAACTTCTCCACTGACTCATTTCTCCGCTCTTATCACTGCAGAGTAAATGTCCCCCTTAGACTGCAAGAGTAGAGGAGAGTGCAGTTTAAGACTTTGCGTATGCGTGTACTGGTGTACGCGCATGTGCACGAGCTAAAATATATAAATAGCAATTTTATCAAAGTAACGAACCATGCTGAATTGAGCCCTTACACAAATATGCACTCCCCTCTGTCTTAGCTGAATCCCAATTAAACTCAGGAAAGACTCCCTTCATATACTGTATATTTCTGATTACAAAGCTATTATTTCTTCTTATGGGCTATTCCCCCTGATCTTGTTTTAGCTGGTATTTAGACCTAATGATCAGTGTCCCCACACTATGTTACAACACCATCTTATCTTCAAAGTCTGTAATATTTTGCCTCAAGTACAGTATGTGTACAAAATCCTACTCAGAGTCTCATTGAGTAAACTGGAAGGCATAGGTATGGGGTTTGTCATTCTGTTACAAAAACAGGGGGGTAAATTTACTAAGATGGGAGTTCTATTTAAGATGGGATGTTGCCCATAGCAACCAATCATATTCTACTTCTCATTTATCTAGCACCTTCAGGAAGATAATCCCTGGAATCCGATTGGTTTCTATGGGCAACATCCCATCTTAAATAAAACTCCCATCTTAGTAAATTCACCCCTAGGTCTGTGTAAAGAGATGTGATTACTACACTGAGCCTTACACAAGAAATCTATGTGTCATTCAGAAAACACTATAAGTTTTAAAACACTGACAACACACAGCCACACTGGCAAAATATTTTATGATACATTAACACTTTCCCAGGAGAAACGTTCAATTTGCCAGCTGTCAGGATCCCGGTGGTCAGGAGGCCAACGAGTGGAAATAGATCCTGTGGCAAGCACAGCGAGCCACCGAGCCTGCAAGGGGACTCTTTGCGCTTGCCCCGCTGCCGGAATTCTGGAAGGCAGGATGCCGCGGTCGGGATATGGAGAGCGAGCATCCTGGCCACCGGTATATCATACTGAATCTCTTTCCCAGAACAGATGTCCATCCGTGTTTCAGACACAACTATTTTATACAAATAAGCATACATTCATCTAAGTTAAAATTAGTGATGTGCACCGGACATTTTTCGGGTTTTGTGTTTTTTGGTTTTGGATTCGGTTCCGCGGCCGTGTTTTGGATTCGGACGCGTTTTGGCAAAACCTCACCGAAAATTTTTTGTCGGATTCGGGTGTGTTTTGGATTCGGGTGTTTTTTACAAAATACCCTAAAAAACAGCTTAAATCATAGAATTTGGGGGTCATTTTGATCCCATAGTTTTATTAACCTCAATAACCATAATTTCCACTCATTTCCAGTCTATTCTGAACACCTCACAATATTATTTTTAGTCCTAAAATTTGCACCGAGGTCGCTGGATGGCTAAGCTAAGCGACACAAGTGGCCGACACAAACACCTGGCCCATCTAGGAGTGGCACTGCAGTGTCAGGCAGGATGGCACTTCAAAAAAATAGTCCCCAAACAGCACATGATGCAAAGAAAAAAAGAGGCGCACCAAGGTCGCTGTGTGACTAAGCTAAGCGACACAAGTGGCCGACACAAACACCTGGCCCATCTAGGAGTGGCACTGCAGTGTCAGGCAGGATGGCACTTCAAAAAAATTGTCCCCAAACAGCACATGATGCAAAGAAAAAAAGAGGCGCACCAAGGTCGCTGTGTGACTAAGCTAAGCGACACAAGTGGCCGACACAAACACCTGGCCCATCTAGGAGTGGCACTGCAGTGTCAGGCAGGATGGCACTTCAAAAAAATTGTCCCCAAACAGCATGTGATGCAAAGAAAAATTAAAGAAAAAAGAGGTGCAAGATGGAATTGTCCTTGGGCCCTCCCACCCACCCTTATGTTGTATAAACAGGACATGCACACTTTAACGAACCCATCATTTCAGCGACAGGGTCTGCCACACAACTGTGACTGAAATGACTGGTTGGTTTGGGCCCCCACCAAAAAAAGAAGCAATCAATCTCTCCTTGCACAAACTGGCTCTACAGAGGCAAGATGTCCACCTCATCATCATCCTCCGATTCCTCACCCCTTTCACTGTGTACATCCCCCTCCTCACAGATTATTAATTCGTCCCCACTGGAATCCACCATCTCAAGTCCTTGTGTACTTTGTGGAGGCAATTGCTGCTGGTGAATGTCTCCACGGAGGAATTGATTATAATTCATTTTGATGAACATCATCTTCTCCACATTTTCTGGATGTAACCTCGTACGCCGATTGCTGACAAGGTGAGCGGCTGCACTAAACACTCTTTCGGAGTACACACTGGAGGGAGGGCAACTTAGGTAGAATAAAGCCAGTTTGTGCAAGGGCCTCCAAATTGCCTCTTTTTCCTGCCAGTATACGTACGGACTGTCTGACGTGCCTACTTGGATGCGGTCACTCATATAATCCTCCACCATTCTTTCAATGGTGAGAGAATCATATGAAGTGACAGTAGACGACATGTCAGTAATCGTTGGCAGGTCCTTCAGTCCGGACCAGATGTCAGCACTCGCTCCAGACTGCCCTGCATCACCGCCAGCGGGTGGGCTCGGAATTCTTAGCCTTTTCCTCGCACCCCCAGTTGCGGGAGAATGTGAAGGAGGAGATGTTGACGGGTCACGTTCCGCTTGACTTGACAATTTTCTCACCAGCAGGTCCTAACAATTTTTTGTTATTATACTGTTAGGGCACTTTTATGCATGAATCAATATTAGCACAATATCAATGCTAGTATTAAATGATATGATAACAATACAAGATTTTTCAGGATAGACTTTGAATTAATTGATAATTGTATTTCATGATTAAATTTCAACTACATTAATCAGTATTTTATTAGCGTGATACTGGCCGGTATCTATATGTCTGTATTTGTATATTTTTGATCATCTTTATACATATGTATTATAAAAAATAAGTTTAAAACCAAAGTGGGTAGCGCTGTCTCATTTTGTTTGCATATTCTTCTTCAGGGGGGGTTGGGATCATCCCTCAGAGCTCAGCTGCATTCACTTGTGAGTGACAGCGCCAGGTGCAAATCCATTTTCTGCAGACTTGTGTCTGCCAGAAAGAGAGATACAACGTAGGTTTTAAATCTAGGATCGAGCACGGTGGCCAAAATGTAGTGCTCTGATTTCAACAGATTGACCACCCGTGAATCCTGGTTAAGCGAATTAAGGGCTCCATCCACAAGTCCCACATGCCTAGCGTAATCGCTCTGTTTTAGCTCCTCCTTCAATGTCTCCAGCTTCTTCTGCAAAAGCCTGATGAGGGGAATGACCTGACTCAGGCTGGCAGTGTCTGAACTGACTTCACGTGTGGCAAGTTCAAAGGGTTGCAGAACCTTGCACAACGTTGAAATCATTCTCCACTGCGCTTGAGTCAGGTGCATTCCCCCTCCTTTGCCTATATCGTGGCCAGATGTATAGGCTTGAATGGCCTTTTGCTGCACCTCCATCCTCTGAAGCATATAGAGGGTTGAATTCCACCTCGTTACCACCTCTTGCTTCAGATGATGGCAGGGCAGGTTCAGGATTGTTTGGTGGTGCTCCAGTATTCTGTACGCGGTGGCTGAATGCCGAAAGTGGCCCGCAATTCTTTGAAACCGACAGCATCTCTTGCACGCCCCTGTCGTTTTTTAAATAATTCTGCACCACCAAATTCAATGTATGTGCAAAACATGGGACGTGCTGGAATTTGCCCAGATGTAATGCACGCACAATATTGCTGGCGTTGTCCGATGTCACAAATCCCCAGGAGAGTCCAATTGGGGTAAACCATTCTGCGATGATCTTCCTCAGTTTCTGTAAGAGGTTGTCAGCTGTGTGCCTATTCTGGAAAGCGGTGATACAAAGCGTAGCCTGCCTAGGAACGAGTTGGCGTTTGCGAGATGCTGCTACTGGTGCCGCCGCTGCTGTTCTTGCTGCGGGAGGAAATACATCTACCCAGTGGGCTGTCACAGTCATATAGTCCTGAGTCTGCCCTGCTCCACTTGTCCACATGTCCATGGTTAAGTGGACATTGGGTACAACTGCATTTTTTAGGACACTGGTGACTCTTTTTCTGAGGTCTGTGTACATTTTTGGTATCGCCTGAAAAATGGAACCTAGATGGTATTTGGTACCGGGGACACAGTACCTCAATCAAGTCTCTAGTTGGCTCTGAATTAACGGTGGATACCGGAACCACGTTTCTCACCACCCAGGCTGCCAAGGCCTGAGTTATCTGCTTTGCAGCAGGATGACTGCTGTGATATTTCATCTTCCTCGCAAAGGACTGTTGGACAGTCAATTGCTTACTGGAAGTAGTACAAGTGGTCTTACGACTTCCCCTCTGGGATGACGATCGACTCCAAGCAGCAACAACAGCAGCGCCAGCAGCAGTAGGCGTTATACTCAAGGATGCATCGGAGGAATCCAAGGCAGGAGAGGACTCGTCAGACTTGCCAGTGACATGGCCTGCAGGACTATTGGCTTTCCTGGGTAAGGAGGAAATTGACACTGAGGGAGTTGGTGGTGTGGTTTGCAGGAGTTTGGTTACAAGAGGAAGAGATTTAGTGGTCAGTGGACTGCTTCCGCTGTCACCCAAAGTTTTTGAACTTGTCACTGACTTATTATGAATGCGCTGCAGGTGACGTATAAGGGAGGATGTTCCAAGGTGGTTAACGTCCTTACCCCTACTTATTACAGCTTGACAAAGGCAACACACGACTTGAAACCTGTTGTCCGCATTTGTGTTGAAATAATTCCACACCGAAGAGCTGATTTTTTTTGTATTTTGACCAGGCATGTCAATGGCCATATTAGTCCCACGGACAACAGGTGTCTCCCCGGGTGCCTGACTTAAACAAACCACCTCACCATCAGAATCCTCCTTGTCAATTTCCTCCCCAGCGCCAGCAACACCCATATCCTCATCCTGGTGTACTTCAACAGTGACATCTTCAATTTGACTATCAGGAACTGGACTGCGGGTGCTCCTTCCAGCACTTGCAGGGGGCGTGCAAATGGTGGAAGGCGCAAGCTCTTCCCGTCCAGTGTTGGGAAGGTCAGGCATCGCAACCGACACAATTGGACTCTCCTTGGGTATTTGTGATTTAGAAGAATGCACAGTTCTTTGCTGTGCTTTTGCCAGCTTAAGTCTTTTCATTTTTCTAGCGAGAGGATGAGTGCTTCCATCCTCATGTGAAGCTGAACCACTAGCCATGAACATAGGCCAGGGCCTCAGCCGTTCCTTGCCACTCCGTGTCGTAAATGGCATATTGGCAAGTTTACGCTTCTCCTCAGATGCTTTTAATTTTGATTTTTGGGTAATTTTACTGAACTTTTGTTTTTTGGATTTTACATGCTCTCTACTATGACATTGGGCATCGGCCTTGGCAGACGACGTTGATGGCATATCATCTTCTCGGCCATGACTAGTGGCAGAAGCTTCAGCACGAGGTGGAAGTGGATCTTGATCTTTCCCTATTTTAACCTCCACATTTTTGTTCTCCATTTTTTAATGTGTGGAATTATATGCCAGTATCAATAGCAATGGCCTACTACTATACATACTGCGCACAACTGAAATGCACCACAGGTATGGATGGATAGAATACTTGACGACACAGAGGTAGGTAGAGCAGTGGCCTTCCGTACCGTACTGCTATATATACTGGTGGTCACTGTGTCAGCAAACTGCAAAACTAAAATGCACCACAGGTATAGAATGTAGATGGATAGTATACTTAATGACGACACAGAGGTAGGTACAGCAGTGCCCTTCCATACCATACTGCTATATATAGTATACTGGTGGTCACTGTGTCAGCAAACTGCAAAACTAAAATGCACCACAGGTATAGAATGTAGATGGATAGTATACTTAATGACGACACAGAGGTAGGTAAAGCAGTGGCCTTCCGTACCGTACTGCTATATATAGTATCCTGGTGGTCACTGTGTCAGCAAACTGCAAAACTAAAATGCACCACAGGTATAGAATGTAGATGGATAGTATACTTAATGACGACACAGAGGTAGGTACAGCAGTGGCCTTCCGTACTGCTATATATAGTATACTGGTGGTCACTGTGTCAGCAAACTGCAAAACTAAAATGCACCACAGGCATAGAATGTAGATGGATTGTATACTTAATGACGACACAGAGGTAGGTACAGCAGTGGCCTTCCATACCATACTGCTATATATAGTATACTGGTGGTCACTGTGTCAGCAAACTGCAAAACTAAAATGCACCACAGGTATAGAATGTAGATGGATAGTATACTTAATGACGACACAGAGGTAGGTACGGCAGTGGCCTTCCGTACTGCTATATATAGTATACTGGTGGTCACTGTGTCAGCAAACTGCAAAACTAAAATGCACCACAGGTATAGAATGTAGATGGATAGTATACTTAATGACGACACAGAGGTAGGTAAAGCAGTTGCCTTCCATACTGCTATATATAGTATACTGGTGGTCACTGTGTCAGCAAACTGCAAAACTAAAATACACCACAGGTATAGAATGTAGATGGATAGTATACTTAATGACGACACAGAGGTAGGTACAGCAGTGGCCTTCCGTACTGCTATATATAGTATACTGGTGGTCACTGTGTCAGCAAACTGCAAAACTAAAATACACCACAGGTATAGAATGTAGATGGATAGTATACTTAATGATGACACAGAGGTAGGTACAGCAGTGGCCTTCCGTACTGCTATATATAGTATACTGGTGGTCACTGTGTCAGCAAACTGCAAAACTAAAATGCACCACAGGTATAGAATGTAGATGGATAGTATACTTAATGACGACACAGAGGTAGGTACAGCAGTGACCTTCCGTACTGCTATATATAGTATACTGGTGGTCACTGTGTCAGCAAACTGCAAAAACTAAAATGCACCACAGGTATAGAATGTAGATGGATAGTATACTTAATGACGACACAGAGGTAGGTACAGCAGTGGCCTTCCATACTGCTATATATAGTATACTGGTGGTCACTGTGTCAGAAAACTGCAAAACTAAATTGCACCACAGGTATAGAATGTAGATGGATAGTATACTTAATGACGACACAGAGGTAGGTACAGCAGTGGCCTTCCGTACTGCTATATATAGTATACTGGTGGTCACTGTGTCAGCAAACTGCAAAACTAAAATGCACCACAGGTATAGAATGTAGATGGATAGTATACTTAATGACGACACAGAGGTAGGTACAGCAGTGGCCTTCTGTACTGCTATATATAGTATACTGGTGGTCACTGTGTCAGCAAACTGCAAAACTAAAATGCACCACAGGTATAGAATGTAGATGGATAGTATACTTAATGACGACACAGAGGTAGGTACAGCAGTGGCCTTCCGTACTGCTATATATAGTATACTGGTGGTCACTGTGTCAGCAAACTGCAAAACTAAAATGCACCACAGGTATAGAATGTAGATGGATAGTATACTTAATGAAGACACAGAGGTAGGTACAGCAGTGGCCTACTGTACCGTAATGCTATATATTATATACTGGTGGTCACTGGTCAGCAAACTGCAAAACTAAAATGCACCACAGGTATAGAATGTAGATGGATAGTATACTTAATGACGACACAGAGGTAGGTACAGCAGTGGCCTACTGTACCGTAATGCTATAAATTATATACTGGTAGTCACTGGTCAGCAAACTGCAAAACTAAAATGCACCACAGGTATAGAATGTAGATGGATAGTATACTTAATGACGACACAGAGGTAGGTACAGCAGTGTCCTTCCGTACTGCTATATATAGTATACTGGTGGTCACTGTGTCAGCAAACTGCAAAACTAAAATGCACCACAGGTATAGAATGTAGATGGATAGTATACTTAATGACGACACAGAGGTAGGTACAGCAGTGGCCTTCCGTACTGCTATATATAGTATACTGGTGGTCACTGTGTCAGCAAACTGCAAAACTAAAATGCACCACAGGTATAGAATGTAGATGGATAGTATACTTAATGACAAAACAGAGGTAGGTACAGCAGTGGCCTACTGTACCGTAATGCTATATATTATATACTGGTGGTCACTGGTCAGCAAACTGCAAAACTAAAATGCACCACAGGTATAGAATGTAGATGGATAGTATACTTAATGACGACACAGAGGTAGGTACAGCAGTGGCCTACTGTACCGTAATGCTATAAATTATATACTGGTAGTCACTGGTCAGCAAACTGCAAAACTAAAATGCACCACAGGTATAGAATGTAGATGGATAGTATACTTAATGACGACACAGAGGTAGGTACAGCAGTGGCCTTCTGTACTGCTATATATAGTATACTGGTGGTCACTGTGTCAGCAAACTGCAAAACTAAAATGCACCACAGGTATAGAATGTAGATGGATAGTATACTTAATGACGACACAGAGGTAGGTACAGCAGTGGCCTACTGTACCGTAATGCTATATATTATATACTGGTGGTCACTGGTCAGCAAAACTCTGCACTGTACTCCTCCTATATAATATTATACTGGTGGTCCCCAGTCCCCACAATAAAGCAGCACACTGAGCACAGATATGGAGTGTTTTTCAGGCAGACAACGTATACTGGTGGTCACTGTCAGCAAAACTCTGCACTGTACTCCTGCTATATAATACAGCTGCTCCTCAGTCCCCACAATTAAGCAGTGTGAGCACAGATATATGCAGCACACTGTGAGCCCAGATATGGAGCGTTTTTTTCAGGCAGAGAACGGATAACTGGTGGTCACTGATCAGCAAAACTCTGCACTGTACTCCTCCTATATTATACAGCTGCTCCCCAGCCCTCCCAACAATTAAGCAATAGTGCACAGCACAATCAAGTTCAACAATAACGGAGAGGCTGCCAGCCACGTCCTCTCTCTAACATTTCCAATGCATGAGTGAAAATTGCGGCGACGCGCGGCTGCTTATATAGAATCCGAATCTCGCGAGAATCCGCCAGCGGGATGATGACGTTCGGGGCGCGCTCGGGTTACACGAGCCATACGGGAGAATCTGAGTATGGCTCGGACCTGTGTAAAAAGGGTGAAGTTCGGGGGGGTTCGGTTTCCGAGAAACCGAACCCGCTCATCACTAGTTAAAATGAGATCTGAGAAATATTTATACTACACAATTTGTAGATAGAAGCAGAGGATTTTATTTCCATAACCAACTCAGCTGATAAACTCTACCTACTGTAGGGGTTCTGTAAATTCTGATATTAAATCCATGCACCCTTGGACACATTTCTTAACAGTCTGTGAATGGAAATGACTGAGACGCCCCAAACTTGACTATATATTAAGCTCTCTCTAATCAGTTAAATAATGAGAGTCCATTAAATACAAAGCGAGAAGCCACTTATCTATACTGGCATAAATGAGTCTGAATAAGTGGACAGCATACTCATGAAATGTGTAACATCAGTTTATACAATTTTTCTTGAATATTCCTTATACAATATGATGCTTTCCTTCATTATGACATCTGAATCCACTACTGTATAATTATCTTTTCAATAAACTTTGAAGCCATTTATAAAACTGTGTTTCTGAGTATTTAAATGGTAGGACCTGCACT